>NC_068369.1:40590485-40775113 GCF_020536995.1 Dreissena polymorpha | reverse complement strand
CCGAGCGTTGGCACCGTTTATGCGGTGCTCTTGTTAATTAAAGCTGCAACATCCAGCTCATTTTGGCGGGATTGATTTTGGGAACAGGGATTATTAGTAAGAAATCCCACTGGCCAGTAAGGTGGTGACCACCATCCATAGCCCAAGTGTTGCCAGAAAACGGGATGAACCGTTGTTGCCTAGTGAGAGTGCGTTGTACAAAGACTGGGCTTCACAGCAAGCCTGCTTAGCAATATATTTCATGACCTTTGTGTACCATATGATCTTGGCAGTTGATAATATGCAATATGGAAACTATAGGCATGTTTTACTGATCCTTGGTACACTTGTACAGTCAGCTTATGGACCCAAACTCTTATTGACTTGTATTGATTCTTTATTGTTGGAAGTGTTGTCTAACTGACTACCATTGATAAGAGGACCTGATAAATTTAGATACAACATTCAATGTAGTATTGGTTGATGCAATCATGCAAGAACATTAAGGACTTTATCAATCTAATCCTAAACCCAAATCCAAGCCAAAATTTAGACCAAGGCTTGAGACCATTTGTTTGTTATACACATGTCATACATTAACACATACATTTACACTTGTCACTAACATTATGGCCACATGGGAAAACTTTATTTTCATTTAATGATGTGTGGTGTAGAATGCATTACCAAGTAAAATCTTAAAGAAGACTAACCAAAAACATTGTGTTATTAAATTTAAGTGTTGAAGTCCTTGGCTGTCATTCACAAAGCTACTTAGGATAATCTTAACTTAAGTTTTGACTTAAATAAAACTTTCTGATAATTCTTGTGAGATTCAATGATATCTGCTTATAGAATGATTAAATATCAATCATTTTGGTTTAATATGTACTTTTCCAAAGCATTTAAATGTCAAAGAACTTCACACGAAATAGAAAGATACTAAAGGTAAACGTGTGACTGATAGGAATTCCTTGAGGGCCTTTATCAATACAGGCCCTGCTGAATATAATTTAATAGAATTTAATATAATTAATATGGTTCCGAAAACAAGAGAGTTTAAAAGATGCATTTACCTTTTTATCACAAATAAACATGGTAAATTGCTATCTATGCAAATTTTAATGATTGACAATGAAGTAAATGGTAAATTCTATTATCATTATTACAGTTTAATTTAAGAATAAAAGTAAAAAACATGCAACAGTTTTAAATCACCTTCATTTGACCTTAGTTTTCCTGCGTACAAACCTCAGTAAAAACATGTCCTGATGGACTTATGATAAACACTTGTCGCAGTTTCTATTTGACACTTTACAAACTGCATTCTGCTAAAATCTGCTTTAACTTCCCAAACTCTTGCCTGATGTATAGCAAAACATAAGATTATGGTTTGCATGTTTTAATTCCTGACAGTAACAAATTACATAAAACATGAAAAGTGTATGGCATAAGACCCATTTTCAAATCATGCGGGTCATATAATGTGGGCCGTGCTCTGTGAAAAGGAGGTTTATTGTATGTGCGTAAATTGTCATCCTAGATTAGCTTGTGCCGTCCGCACAGGCTAATCAGGGATGACACTTTCCCCAAAACTGGATTTTTGCTAAAAATAAATTTTCTTTCAATTAAAAATAAAAAAAAGCGGAAAGTTTCGTCCCTGATAGTTTGTGCAGACTGCACCGGCTTATTTTTGGGACAACACTTTCCGCACATGCATTAAACCCCTATTTCACAGAGCACGACTCATATAAGTTCATGATTCACATGACTAACAGGAAGACACTGTCTCATTTTCATTATCCCCACGCTCCGAATTGGAGCGTGGGGATTATGTGGTTATTCGTCGTCTGTCCATTCGTCCGTCCTGGCCACTATCTCCTCCTACACTATTAGCACTAGAACCTTGAAACTTAAACACATGGTAGCTATGAGCATATGTACGACAGTGCACTATTTGGAATTTTGATTTGACCCCTGGGGCAAAAGTTGCAGCGTGGGATACGCATCGGGCCGCGCCATTTCTAGTTTTATATCTGATTGTCATTCATAATTCTAAAAAGGAATGTTTAATGTTTAAAATCTGACTTACAGTTACCTTTTTTACATGCATAAAGTGTAATGACTGTATAGAACATTTTCAGTAATTAACTTGCATGTTTTAAATGGATTTGAAAAAAACAAAAATATATACCCTGATAGTCAAGATTAAGTTTTATAAATATTAAAAAAAGTGATTCTTTTGGTTTACAGATCAGATAAAATTGGTGTTATAATCTGAGGTTTTACAGACTAAAGTATTGAAGATCAAAAGCCATTTCACAAAACTGACCCAATGTTTTAACCCAAGGGTCAGATTCCTTCCCTTAAGTTTTCCCTCCAATATTTTCACAGGTTCATGCTAGTGGCCACTTTTTGACCCCCAGTTTGAACATGATCACTGTCTGCCAGCACACTTTTAAGCTGTTTGTTGCAGAGCTGTAGTATGCCTTCTGTACAGTTTTCAGGGTTATACATTACAATATCAAGTTATTCTTGTAATTTATTCACATTTGCATATACTTGGAAATACTGCCTTTTGTAAAAGCTCTTGTTGTTAAATCATTTTCAGTTGTCTGCGTTGTCTAAAATCTTTGTCTGTTTTGTGTATATAAATATGAAATTGTGTGTCCAGGTTTTTAAATATTTTGATTATGCACATCTGAAAGATAATTAGCCAGTGTTTAAAGAGACTTGCACATTTCAGCAAAAATGACAACTTTAAAAAAAAAAACATCGCAATTCGAAAAAGATTTATGTATCATATTCAAACAAGCAAAATAGCTCCTTACTGAGATTTCTTTTTTAAATTTAAGTGTTTGTATTGATAATCACCAATTAAAGTTATAAATAAAACATTAGTATATGTATAATAGAGCATTAGTAGTGCTTTCCATTGATGATTAAGTAAACCTTGTATTATCAAAATAGGATATAATTCCCCATCCAGATTCAATAGCCTGCTTTAGCTTTTGCTTGTAGCGGTTATTGTGTTTATTTTTATACTTGTTAGTGTAATTACATGAATTGAAAACTTTATCATGTGTTTCAGTCTTGTTATTAATTTAATGACATTAACATAAATAGCAACACAAATCTGTGAAGAATACTGGAGATAAAGTTTTCACTGCAGGTTCTGCACATTATAAGGTAATTGGTTTTATAGATATTCAATAAAAAACAATAAAAAAGGAAGAAAGGAATGTAAAAAAAACACACACTTTAATAACATCTGCATGAGATTCAGTGGTTTTCCATTTTAGCATAGCATCTGTGTGTATATTGTACATGTATGAGATGGTTGACTTTATATGACTACTTATGTGTTTAAAATGATCAATAAATAATGAAAGTAATTCACCTGAGTCTAGTGTGCCTTGTTTAACACATGAATTTATAGTGTATGGTCACTGCAAGATGCATGGTGTGGACTGATATATAGATTAATAACAGTTAGCAGTTCTGTCAGCCATAATGGCAACAATGGACATTTAAATAAGGACAGCATATTGGTGGATAGTTGTGCACAAAGAAAAGCAGTCAGTTTGTCCTTCTCGTGACTGGCAGTGTCATATTGGATATTTTGAGATTTTTCTGTTCTCATTTAGCTGACAATTATATAGTGCCAGAATCAATAGTTTTCCCTGTGTTCTCAATCATTCCAAGTTGTGTTTTTCACTGTATACTGCTTTTCAAAGATTTCTCTTGTCTGAAGGCATCTGAAACTCCTGGCTGTGAATGTTCTATAATTCTAAAGCCTGTAAAGATGTAGAACGCGATGCTCTGGAAATGGGATGTGTGTCATATCATATATTCCTGCACAATCGTTAATGTTCTTGTAGAAACCTGCCTGAAAAGTTATATATAGAACTCCTTTCAGTTAAAGGAAATTTAACCAATATTATAGTTTTACTACATGCATTTTGCTGGGAGATGATGGATTTCTATTTAACATTTCCGTTTTGTGTTGGAATATTTGAGAGAATTTCCTAGCAGGTAAGGCTTTGTTTTAACTGGTCTGATAAACTGAACCCTGTTTCATAATGGGCCTTGAAAATGCAATGCATGGCTTCAAGAGAAGCACACCTGCCATGTACACATGCAGACATGCATTATTGGCTGTAGTGGAAATTGAAGATAGTCCAAGGCAAGCTTCCACCTAACTATTGAAAAGAACTTGTCTATTCAGGTCAAAAGTATGTAATTATTAAATATATAATGTATGACTTCATAATTAAGTGTTTCTTTTTTTTATATGTTTAGTTTTTCTGTCAAATTAAGTTGCACACATAGAAACATAGCTGAAGTACATGTATTAGTTACCCAACGCATACAAGCATTGCTTCAATAGTACACAAGAATACAGCTAATTATCATAAATATCATTACCGGGTAAACATGAATGAATTGTAATTTGTTTCCCAAATCATGAGTCTTTTCAAACTGTGACCAGAAGAAAAGAAACGAGTCAAGTTGAAAAGAGGAAATTTCATGAAAAATGTTTTTTTATGCTCCGGAAGGAGGCCATATAGTGATCGGACCGTCTGTCTGTCTTTCCGTCAAACTTTGCATTTAGGTTTCGCATTTAGGTTTCGAAAGATGCTAATAACTTCGATGTCGCTTCAGCAATACTTGATGTTTGGCATGCATGTGTATCTCATGGTGCTGCACATTTTGAGTGATGAAAGGTCAAGGTTATTCTTCAAGGTCACAGCTCAAATATATGGCTTCAAAGCGGCACAGAAGGAGGCATTGTGTTTCTGACAAACACATCTCTTGTTTTAGGATGACATTTATTGTTGTTTTATCTGTAGTTATTGTTCCACTTACTACAATTCACAACATATGCTAATAAATTTGTAAAAAAAACACATGAGCAATGGACAATATATGACGTCATCGATGATAAACAAATGTCACAAAACAGATAGATATGCTGATAAAGATGTATTTTTTGTTTCTATCATTATGTAAAGGGCATGATGTAAGGATTTTCTATTTTATTTATTATCTGTCTTTAAATATGACTTCCCTTATTTCATCATCATTGTTTAATTTATGTGTATCATTATGGTACTTAATTTGATGTACTTCATATAGAGTGAATATTGATTTAATAATTGTATATACACGCAATTAAAACATCTGAATTAAGAATACTGAAATTAAACTATTAGGAATATTATTTTTGTTATTTTTGCTGGGTGGGGGTTGGGTAGGGGGTGGGGATGTAACTGTTAGGTCAGGGCAATTGTCAAATCAGTTGTAAAATCAGTTGAAGTGTCAACAAATATAAGAAATTAGATAGCTGGTTTAAATAACTTAAACTTTACCAAATACAAAATTGATGTCTGAAGAAATATCATAGCAAATGAATGTTAATTATAAACCTGACGTAAATACCTTTATAAAACCATCTTTAAAGATAAAAATAAAATTAAAAATTTACACAAACAAAAAGTAATTGGTTGAGTCATATATACTGACATTTGAGTAGTGATTAACAATAAATTATAGACATTAGCTCAATTACTGGCTTGTTACACACTAGGTCACTTAAATATGTAAAAACTACCAATGTGTAATTGTTTATCTGGTCTTTAAATAACAAGCCTCTTAAAAACTGTCACATTGTGTGTATGTGATCTTTTCTTAGATATGCGTTTTCATATATGTGATGTCTCTTTTAATTGCTTTCAGATGTATTTGAAAACACAGTTTAGCTTTAACTTGGTAAGAAAGTAATATGTAATTCACTGTTTTTTAATGTTTTGTTATCCCTTGCCAAAGGCGGAGGGATATGAAATTGGAATTGTCTGTCAGTCTGTCCATCTGTCAGTCTGTTTGTCTGTCTGTCACAACAGTGATTTTTAGCAGGGGATATCAATTCAACGAATTTGCTTGTTTGTACTTTGTATTACGTCTCAGAAATCATTTGAGTTGTGCTCTGGGAAAATGGGGCTTAATGCATGTGCTTAAAGTGTTGTCCAAGATTCACACACGCTTTATAGGGACGACACTTTCAGCTTTTATGGAATTTTTCCTTTAAAGGTTGTCTTGTCCTAGAGAATATCCAATCAAGGCGGAAAGAGTGGTCCCTGGTCTGCACAGGCTTATCTGGTAGACATTTAAAAGTGAATGCACATGCATTAAGCCCTGTTTTCCTGATGCAAGACTTACTTCAGTTTGGAACAAAATAAACAAGATGCATACATTTTATTATTGCATAATACTGAAGTTCAAAATCTTATCCTGATTTTGTTTCTAATTTCATATCATTTCCATGTAATGAACAATATAGTTTGAATCCCCTGATGTTCTGATAGGTGTAATGGCAGCAATTACAGTGACCAAGGGCAGTATACCAAATGAAATTGAATTGGACAGCAGGGCATTACACAGCTTTAATATCTGATTCATATCCCATCTGCCAAAGACTGGGCTAAATGTCCATTGATTTCAGAAACAGGTTGATAGTAGCTTTCCTCTATTTTATCTGTATCAACACCAAGCATTGAGACCTTCTGATTGATGGTGTGGGCTCAATGTGCCTGTTTGCCAGTATTTTGAATATGTAGTTGTGAAATGTTAGAAACCTTGTAGTGAGTGAACTGCTTGTAAAAGGTCATCCTACGACTGTAGCGTTGAGAAAGGCAATGTATTATTGCATAAAATTAAATAAGTGAACCTTTGAAAATAACCTGATTAAAACATGAATCCAAGCTTTTAATATATATATAAATGGGTACTTAAATACTAAAAAGTCCTCATTCAAAAGATCACTGTTGCATGGTTTGGTATAAAAGGTAGATGGATTTATAGGAATATTATCTATAAAAGGCTGGGTAGGAAACAGATTTATGTGCATACCATATTTATATCAGATACAAAGTTTCATTGTCAACCAAAGTGCTATGTAAACTTGTAAAGTCAGCCCACACTAAAGGCTCTCACACTCAACCATAGTGCTATGTAAACTTGTAAAGTCAGCTCACACTAAAGGCTCTCACACTCAACCATAGTGCTATGTAAACTTGTAAAGACAGCTCACACTAAAGGCTCTCACACTCAACCATGGTGCTATGTAAACTTGTAAAGTCAGCACACACTAAAGGCTCTCACACTCAACCATAGTGCTGTGTAAACTTGTAAAGTCAGCTCACACTAAAGGCTCTCTCACTCAACCATAGTGCTATGTAAACTTGTAAAGACAGCTCACACTAAAGGCTCTCACACTCAACCATGGTGCTATGTAAACTTGTAAAGTCAGCACACACTAAAGGCTCTCACACTCAACCATAGTGCTATGTTAACATGTAAAGTCAGCTCATACTAAAGGCTCTCGCACTCAACCATAGTGCTATGTAAACTTGTAAAGTCAGCTCACACTAAAGGCTCTCACACTCAACCATAGTGCGGTGTAAACTTGTAAAGTCAGCTCACACTAAAGGCTCTCACACTCAACCATAGTGCTATGTAAACTTGTAAAGTCAGCTCACACTAAAGACTCTCACACTCAACCATAGTGCAGTGTAAACTTGTAAAGTCAGCTCACACTAAAGGCTCTCGCACTCAACCATAGTGCTATGTAAACTTGTAAAGTCAGCTCACACTAAAGACTCTCGCACTCAACCATAGTGCTATGTAAACTTGTAAAGTCAGCTCACACTAAAGGCTCTCACACTCAACCATAGTGCTATGTAAACTTGTAAAGACAGCTCACACTAAAGGCTCTCACACTCAACAATAATGCTATGTTAACTTGTAAAGTCAGCTCACACTCAACCATAGTGCCATGTTAACTTGTAAAGTCAGCTCACACTAAAGGCTCCCACACTCAACCATAGTGCTAAGTTAACTTGTAAAGTCAGCTCACACTAAAGGCTCCCACACTCAACCATAGTGCTAAGTTAACTTGTAAAGTCAGCTCACACTAAAGGCTCTCACACTCAACCATAGTGCTATGTAAACATGTAGTCAGCTCACACTAAAGGCTCTCACACTCAACCATAGTGCTGTGTAAACATGTAAAGACAGCTCACACTAAAGGCTCTCACACTCAACCATAGTGCTATGTAAACATGTAGTCAGCTCACACTAAAGGATCTCACACTCAACCATAGTGCTATGTTAACATGTAAAGACAGCTCACACTAAAGGCTCTCACACTCAACCATTGTGCTATGTAAACTTGTAAAGTCAGCTCACACTAAAGGCTCTCACACTCAACCATAGTGCGGTGTAAACTTGTAAAGTCAGCTCACACTAAAGGATCTCACACTCAACCATATTGCCATTCAAACTTGTAAAGTCAGGTCACACTAAAGGCTCTCACACTCAACCATAGTGCGGTGTAAACTTGTAAAGTCAGCTCACACTAAAGGATCTCACACTCAACCATATTGCCATTTAAACTTGTAAAGTCAGCTCACACTAAAGGCTCTCACACTCAACCATAGTGCTATGTAAACTTGTAAAGTCAGCTCACACTAAAGACTCTCACACTCAACCATATTGCCATTTAAACTTGTAAAGACAACTCACACTAAAGGCTCTCACACTCAACCATAGTGTTATGTAAACTTGTAAAGTCAGCTCACACTAAAGACTCTCACACTCAACCATATTGCCATTTAAACTTGTAAAGACAACTCACACTAAAGGCTCTCACACTCAACCATAGTGTTATGTAAACTTGTAAAGTCAGCTCACACTAATTGCCATTTAAACGTGTTAAGTCAGCTAACGCTAAAGGCTCTCACACTCAACCATGCTGTGTAAACTTGTAAAGTCAGCTCACACTAAAGGCTCCCACACTCAACGATAGTGCTGTGTAAACTTGTAAAGTCAGCTCACACTAAAGGCTCTCACACTCAATCATAGTGCTATGTAAACTTGTAAAGTCAGCTCACACTAAATTCTTGCAGACTCAACAATAGTGCTATGTAAACCTTTTAAGTACATATATTCTTATAATTGCAAGCACAACCATACAGCTTTGTATACCTGTAAAGTCTGCTTATTATTGCAGACTCAACCATAATGCTATATAAACCTGTAAAGTCTTTTTATAGTTGCGGACTCAACCATAATGCTATATAAACCTGTAAAGTCTCCTTATAGTTGCCAACTCAACCATAATGCTATAAAAACCTGTTATATAAGTCTTCTTATGGTTGCAGACTCAAACATAGTGTTATGTAAACCTACTAATTCTGCTGAAAGGTGCCAACTCAACCATAATGCTATATAAACCTGTAAAGTGTTCTTATAGTTGCATACTAAACCATAGTGATATGTTAACTTGTACATTCTGCTGAAAGTTACAGACTCAACTATAGTGCTATGTTAACTTATAAATGCTATAATATGAAAGAAATAACAGACAAGCCATCAAAGATTGCAGTGGATGCAGCTTATGTTATCTATCATATATCTGTCTGCAAGTCTGCATTGGTACAAAATATTGGCATGCCATTTCTTACCTTATCGGTCTTTGTGCTTTATCAGTTGTATATTTGAGAAGAACTTCTATTATATACACTAGAGATGTTATATATTTATATAATCAAAATGTGCAATAATATATTAGTAAAAAAATTGTGTATTTTATCTTAATTATCATCTTAAGTGTCAAGATTGTGAAGCGTATTTAAAAAAGAAGCACCATCTTTCTGTGTTATAGTTGTTCACACAAAGAGTGTCATTTAACACCCATGTTTGCTTCAGAAATTTAGGAAAATGTTAAAATTGCTGTTTCATTTTCTTAAGACACTGTTTAAAAGTTCAAACAAGCTTTCTTCCCCCTCTCTCAAAGGCTATACTTAAAGTCACTTCTAAATTGATTTTGTTGTGAATTGAAGTATTAAGCTAAACCAAATAATTTGGGTTGTATATTCTTAAACTTCAGAAAGATAAAATGTTTTGTGCGATTCATAAACGCTTAAGAACATTATGTTTGATATAAACCTTAGGAAAGCGCATTTACATAAAACATGTAGCCTGTGTGTTGTATTAAAGATTGTTTGTTAGAGCAAGATTTTACCTGTAAAAATATCTCTCCTAGGCACATGACTTGATTATCTGTTTGACATGCCTTCAAAAACACACTTTTGTTGGAGAATATGTTCATAGCTAGTGTAAAAATTATTGGTCTCAATCTTGGATGTACATTTGATAGATGTGATATATTTATTCATGTTTGGACCATAAATAAATGGACTTACTATTTCTTTGTATTTTGTCAAGGCAATGTAAAATAATTTGTTGGAGTTTTTGTGTCCTGTTCATCTTGGGCTACAAATCTTGGTAGGTCATTTACATTATGAGCCATGCTCTGTGAAAAGGGGGTTTAGTGCAAGTGCGTAAAGTGTTGTCCCAGATTAGCCTGTGCAGTCTTCACAGGCAAATCAGGGATGACAATTGCCGCCTAAACTTGATTTTCGCTAAGAACTTTAAAAAAAATAATAATAATAAAAGCGGAAAGTGTTGTCACTGATTCAGACAGTGAAATGATCCATGTCCCACAAGTCAGGCATGGAGGAGTACTGAGCAGCATGGAGGTCTTAGAATGTTAGTGGGAGATTAATATTAGTACTGATAAATGAGTTCTGACTTACTATGATCAAGCCTCGCTGTTGCAAAACAGGGCTTAATGCATATGTGTTGACCCCAGCTCTGTAGTGCACACAGGCAAGTCAGGGAAAACAATTTCCTTTTTTATGAAATTTATTTTTTGTTTAAAAGAAGTCTTTTCTCATAGGAAATCAAGTGTAGGCACAAAGTGTCATCTGAGGTAAGCATGTGCTGATGTCTGCATAGGCTAATCTGGGACAACATATTATGGACATGCCTTAGGCCCAGCTTTCCCAGAGTGCGGCCTTATTAATGTTATAGCAAGTGTTCCAACATTATTTCTATAAAAGTTTAAATCACGGGTTTGTCTTGATATATAACTGCTCAATTTTTTTTATATAAACCCATTCTTGCACCATTAATGCAAGGTGTTGCATTAAATATGCATTATGATGTATATACTGCGTCTTTGTACCACCAACATAGAGAAAATAAGGCAGCAATATTACAACATCATTCTAGTGCATTTTGAAGCATAATTTATATAAAAAAATCTTAGAGTATAGCATGACACACTTATTTTGTTGCTTCATTGCATTGCATTTAAAAACAGTTGGAACAGTGTTAACTCTGGAACACTTCGTAACATGGAACAATCAATAATTATGTAAAACAAACTAAGATAAATGTTCCTGTTTTTGGAAAATTTTATACACATCATAAGGTAACATTCATATTATGAAAAAGAACAATTTGATGGTAAATAGTATAGCTTGTGTCTTTTAATATTTATTTAACCTAATAGTATAAACAAAATGTAGTGACCAATTATGTCCTTAATTGTGGAGATTTGAAGGGCGTTTTAATAAAGCCTTTTGTCTACACCTATTAAAAACACAGCAACCTTAAACTCCTGAACAAATGTTAAGCTGTTTTCTCTTTTGTTTAAATTTTCCTGTATTTTTATGTCCCCCACTATAGTAGTGGGGGACATATTGTTTTTGCCCTGTCTGTTGGTCTGTCTGTTGGTCTGTCTGTTTGCGCCAACTTTAACATTTTGCAATAACTTTTGCTATATTGAAGATAGCACCTTCATATTTGGCATGCATGTGTATCTCATGAAGCTGCACATTTTGAGTGGTGAAAGGTCAAGGTCATCCTTCAAGGTCAAAGGTCAAATATATGTGGCCCAAATCGCTTATTTTATAAATACTTTTGCAATATTGAAGATAGCATTTTGATATTTGGCATGCATGTGCATCTCATGGAGCTGAACATTTTGAGTGGTGAAAGGTCAAGGTCATCCTTTAAGGTCAGAGGTCAAATATATGTGGCCCAAATCGCTTATTTTATAAATACTTTTGCAATATTGAAGATAGCATTTTGATATTTGGCATGCATGTGCATCTCATGGAGCTGCACATTTTGAGTGGTGAAAGGTCAAGGTCATCCTTCAACATCAGAGGTCAAATATATGTAGCCCAAATCGCTTATTTTATGAATACTTTTGCAATATTGAAGATAGCAACTTGATATTTGGCATGCATGTGTATGGAGCTGCACATTTTGAGTTGTGAAAGGTCAAGGTCATCCTTCACAAGGTCAAGGTCATCCTACAAGGTCAAACATCATATAGGGGGACATTGTGTTTCACAAACACATCTTGTTTGTCTGTAGGTATGCATATTATTATATTCAAGCCGATGTTAAATAATTGTTAATGCTTGTTATTCAGTTGAGGAAGAAAACTTTCACCAATGCATGCTTCTCATTTAAAACAAAACTTCAACAGTAACAGCTGAATATTGCACCAACATGTTTATTAAATGTGTCTTGTTCTGACAAAACTGGGTATAATACATGTTCGTAAAGTGCAGTCCGCACAGGCTAATCAGAGACGACACTTTCCGCCTAAACTTGATTTTCGGTAAGAAGGGACTTGCTTCAAACTAAAAATACCATAACAGCGTAAAGTGTCTTCCCTGATTAGCCTGTGCCGACTGCACAGGCTAATCTGGGACGACACTTTACGCACAAGCATTAAGCCCAGTTTTCTCAGAACAAGACACAAATATTCTGAAGAATTTGAATTATCAGCATGAGCTTTTTACATTTTTAAAATGAATGAAGTCATTCATGTATAAAACATTCAAAGTCATTCATGCATAAAACATTCAAAAAAGAGCTGATGTAAGAACAACAAATTTTGTTACATTTTGAAAAACAATTTTAATTGTAATACTTGTTTATATGTATAAGACAACACAATATTGGGAAATACAACATTCATACAACACATTGACACATGTTTTGTTTCTCCAAAAACATGATTAAACATGTTGCATGAACATGGTGCAATCACACAATCACTTAGAATAAACTTGTAGTTATGAAGTTAATTAAAGAAACAACATTTTCATAAGAGTACATATTTATTTTAACATATATACTTTATTTTCCTTTTTCATAGTTCATATTTTTGTGTTGTTTGAAAATTAAGGAACTAAAATGTTAACTGTGATTGAATGATACCAATTTTTATTGTACGCTATTTTATCATGAAAAGTAGTTCTCATACATAGACATGTGAACACCAGCAGAGTGTGTTCTGAACAATTCTCAATGTAAAGAATATGAAATAGAAGAGAATCAATCCATCCAGTGTTCCATTAAATGGATCTTGGAATATGTCTGATCATTTTTCCAATAGACAGTTGGTTTGCCTTGAAAAAAATCTCTGCTCCAACCACATTTCTTTCACAAAGAAAACACAGTTATAGTTGCAGCCTCAAATTTCTTGCTTGTGTGTTCATGCCTGACTGTTTTAGTCATCTCTGACTGAAATATGTATGATCTTGAAATAAGTCCTTTCAATGGAACATTTTATAGTGTGGTTGTTGATTTTGACAAAGACACGGAGAATTGTTCATGGTACTGAATGTGCATGAATAACTTCATTAACTTCATGGACTAAAAAAGTGAAAAATTTGCATTTAAATTTTAAGCTTGACTATTACATAGGAGAAGCTTGACTATTACATAGGAGCTATTCTTCTCACCCCGGCGTCAGCGTTGCCGTGTCCGTTTGCGTTCAAATGTTAAAGTTTGCGTACTACCCCAAATATTTTCAATGTCCCTTGACATATTGCTTTCATATTTTGCATACTTGTTTAATATGATGACCCCAACCTATAAACAAGAGCAGACAACTGTATCCAGCATTTTGACAGAATTATGGCCTCTTTTATACTTAGAATATGCATATTATTGATAAATCTATGTTAAAGTTTGCGTACTCCCCCAAATATTTCCTGTGTCCCTTGACATATTGCTTTCATATTTTGCATACTTGTTTACCAACATGACCCCAACCTATAAACAAGAGCAGACAACTGTATCAAGCATTTTGACAGAATTATGGCCCCTTTTATACTTAAATAATTGAACATTTTGCTTAAATTGCCATAACTTCTTTATTTATGATCAGATTGTATTAATACTTTTACAAAACAACACTTAACTGAATACCACGATGGATTCCACCCAAACAAAACTCCACGCCCCAACCCAGAATCCCTGCCCCGCCCCCCCCCAAATTTTTATTTTTCCTTTATTTTTATTTTTGAAAGGTCATCTTATAAATGACCACACCCCACATTATACCCCCCCTCTGACCCCCCTACCCCCCCAAAAAAAATTAATTAATTTTTTTCCCACTTTTTTTAAAGATTGTCTAATAAATGACCCCACCCCACATTATACTCCCCTCTCAACCCCCCTACCCCCCCCCCCCCCCCAAAAAAAAGAATTTGTTTTTTTTTTACTTTTTTTTATTTTTGAAAGATCGTCTAATAGATTATTGAATATGAAAAATTTCCCCGTAATGGCTTTCGTTATACTGTCAAGCACTCGAATAGTCGAGCGCGCTGTCCTCTTGTTAAATATAAAACTGAACTTTTTTCTTTCTTTAGCAGGGGCCTTGTATAGGCCTCCCCCCCAGAGAACGACCCCTTTCTCAAACTTAATTACACTAAAATGATGCAAGCTTTTCTAAATTTCAAGTTAACCTTAAAAATTTGTTCTACTTTGTCAGTTTTGTCAATATTTTCCCTTTAAATCCAAAGTCTTTCTACAAAGCAAGAAAAAAATGTGAATAAACAGATCAGCTGCGTTCTGGGAAAACTTGACTTAATAAGTATCATAGGGTCCCCACAGGCTTAGATCATCACTTGACTTAATAAGTATCATAGGGTCCCCACAGGCTTAGATCATGGAGGAAACTTGACTTAATAAGTATCATAGGGTCCCCACAGGCTTAGATCATGGAGGAAACTTGACTTAATAAGTATCATAGGGTCCCCACAGGCTAAGATCATGGAGGAAACTTGACTTAATAAGTATCATAGGGTCCCCACAGGCTTAGATCATGGAGGAAACTTGACTTAATAAGTATCATAGGGTCCCCACAGGCTTAGATCATGGAGGAAACTTGACTTAATAAGTATCATAGGGTCCCCACAGGCTTAGATCATGGAGGAAACTTGACTTAATAAGTATCATAGGGTCCCCACAGGCTTAGATCATGGAGGAAACTTGACTTAATAAGTATCATAGGGTCCCCACAGGCTTAGATCATGGAGGAAACTTTCCGCCTGTACTGTTCAATATATAGTATTATAAAAGATTATATCATATATAACAATCATTTTGATTGGTCAGAATATTTAGGATGAGCTTAAACCTGAAAATATTTGTGGGGCTGTTTAAATCTGATTAAAATATTAAGGTATATTTAGGTAAAAATGTTTTTTAATATACTTATATATATATAATAAAAACCACGAAGAAACGCTATTTAAGTGTGTGTTTATTGAACAAAAATTGACTGTCACTAGAGGTATTGTTTTCTTTTCTTCGCTTCAATATCTCCTAGCCAACCTGACTTCTGAGAATATAAAACTCCTTGGATGTAAAATAGTTGTCATTTAGTAATCAATAGCAAGTGGTGTGTTTGTGTCCATGAGAGGTTCTGTTTTCCAGCTGATGTTATTTCTATTTTGTATCTAGTTTCCTGGCAGGATAATATGTCGCCAATATGTAGATAGAACAGAGTCTGGAATCTGACTCAGTGGTGCTTTGCAAAAATACCCTAAGGAGAGTGATAATTTGTTTAGTACTGTAATACAGTATTTGCTCTGTAAAAAGGGGGTTTAATGCACGTGCGTAGAGTGTCGTTACAGATCAGCATGTGCGTAGAGTGTCGTAGTCCTCACAGGCTGATCATGGATGACACTGCTTTGATGATATTTTTTGTTTACAGAAAGTCTCTTCTTGGCAAAAATCTTAAGTTAATGCGGAAAGTGTTGTCCCTAATTAGCCTGTGCACACTGCACAGGCTAATCTAGGAGAAAACTTTACACACATGCATAAAGCCCCTTTTTTCACAGAGCAGGGCTCATTTGTTTTAGTTAATCAGGGTGTGGTAACCTTATTGGTTTTTGTGAAATTTTCTGTTTAAATTTGTTTTGTTTTTTATTGATTTAGTTAAACCCTGATGTTATGCATGTTAGCTTGCTATTACTTGCTTTTTAAAAGAACATAATGGTCATAATCTAATATAAGGCACTTTGTTATTCTTTTTCTATAACTATTTAACTCCATTTGCTTCTTGCTAGATAGCATTCAAGTTATGATGAAGCTATAACCTTCCATTCTGTTTCTTGCTAGATAGCAGTCAAGTTATGATGAAGCTATAACCTTCCATTCTGTTTCTTGCTAGATAGCAGTCAAGTTATGATGAAGCTATAACCTTCCATTCTGTTTCTTGCTAGATAGCATTCAAGTTATGATGAAGCTATAACCTTCCATTCTGTTTCTTGCTAGATAACATTCAAGTTATGGTGAAGCTATAACCTTCCACATTCAAGTTATGATGAAGCTATAACCTTCCATTCAAGTTATGATGAAGCTATAACCTTCCATTCAAGTTATGATGAAGCTATAACCTTCCATTCAAGTTATGATGAAGCTATAACCTTCCATTCAGGTTATGATGAAGCTATAACCTTCCAATCAAGTTATGATGAAGCTATAACCTTCCATTCAAGTTATGATGAAGCTATAACCTTCCATTCAAGTTATGATGAAGCTATAACCTTCCATTCAAGTTATGATGAAGCTATAACCTTCCATTCAAGTTATGATGAAGCTATAACCTTCCATTCAAGTTATGATGAAGCTATAACCTTCCATTCAAGTTATGATGAAGCTATAACCTTCCATTCAAGTTATGATGAAGCTATAACCTTCCATTCAAGTTATGATGAAGCTATAACCTTCCATTCAAGTTATGATGAAGCTATAACCTTCCATTCAAGTTATGATGAAGCTATAACCTTCCATTCAAGTTATGATGAAGCTATAACCTTCCATTCAAGTTATGATGAAGCTATAACCTTCCATTCAAGTTATGATGAAGCTTTAACCTTCCATTCAAGTTATGATGAAGCTATAACCTTCCATTCAAGTTATGATGAAGCTATAACCTTCCATTCAAGTTATGATGAAGCTATAACCTTCCATTCAAGTTATGATGAAGCTATAACCTTCCATTCAAGTTATGATGAAGCTATAACCTTCCATTCTGTTTCTTGCTAGCTAGCAGTCAAGATATGATGAGGCTATAACCTTCCATTTAAGTTATGATGAAGCTATAACCTTCCATTCTGTTTCTTGCTAGCTAGCAGTCAAGTTATGATGAGGCTATAACCTTCCATTTAAGTTATGATGAAGCTATAACCTTCCATCTGTTTTTGAAAAAGGGTGTGCAGAATATTTTTTAATTGAATGAACTGGATGATCAACAAGAGATGGTCACAGGTTATTATTATACCCCCACAAACGAAATTTAGGGGGGTATATACGAGTGAACTTGTCTGTCGGTCGGTCGGTCTGTTGGTCTGTCTGTCGGTCCGTATTAAGTGTCCGCTCTCTTATTCAAGTAGTTTTCATCTGATCTTCACCAAACTTGGTCAGAAGTTGTATCTACATGATGTCTAGGCCAAGTTCGAACATGGGCCTTGCGGGTTCAAAAAACTAGGTTACGGGGGGTCACTCAGTGCGTTTTAAACCTTCAGCATGTTGTCCGCTCTTTAATTTAAGTAGTTTTCATTCCATCTTCACCAAACTTGGTCAGAAGTTGTATCTAGATTATCTTGAGGTCAAGTTCGAACATGGGTCTTGCGGGGTCAAAAACTAGGTCACGGGGTTACTTAGTGCGTTTAAACATTCAGCATGGTGTCCGCTCTCTAATTCAAGTTGTTTTCATCTGATCTTCACCAAACTTGGTCAGAAGTTGTATCTAGATGATCTTTTCGGGTAAAAACTAGGTCACGGGGTCACTAAGTGCGTTTTTTAAAATTCAGCATGGTGTCCTCTCTCTTAATCAAGTAGTTTTTATCTGATCTTCACCAAACTTGGTCAGAAGTTTTATCTAGATGATCTGAAGGCCAAGTTCGAACATGGGCCATGCCAGATCAAAAACTAGGTCACAGGGTCCCTTAGTACGTTTTACACATTGAGCATGGTGTCCGCTCTCTATTTCAAATGGTTTAAATTTGATTTTCACCACAATTGGTCAGAAGTTGTAACTTGATGATGTGTAGGTCAAGTTCGAACATGGGCCATGCCGGGTCAAAAACTAGGTCACGTGGTCACTTAGTGTGTTTTAAACCTCACCATGTTGTCCACTCTCTAACTCAAGTAGTTTTTATCCAATCTTCACCAAATTGGTCAGAAGTTGTATCTTGATAATGTCTAGGGCAAATTTGAATATGGGTCATGCCGGGTCAAAAACAAGGTCACGGGGTCACTTAGTGCGTTTAAAACATCACAATGTTGTCCGCTCTCTAATTCAAGTAGTTTTCATCCAATCTTCACCAATCTTGGTCAGAAGTTGTATCTAGATGATGTCTAGGTCAAGTTTGAATATGGGTCATGCCGGGTCAAAAACTAGGTCACTGAGTATCTTCGTGCGTTTTAAACCTCACCATGTTGTCCGCTCTCTAATTCAAGTAGTTTTCATCCAATCCTCACCAAACTTGGTCACGAGTTTTATCTAACTTATCTCTAGGACAAGTTTAAACATGGGCCATTCCGGGCCTAAAACTAGGTCACGGGGTCACTTAGTGCGTTTTTTAACATTCAGCATGGTGTCCACTCTCTAATTCAAGTAGTTTACATCCGATCTTCACCAAAGGAGTTTTATGGAGATCTTCACCACAGAAGTTTTATGGAGATGATATTAAGGCCAAGTTAGAACATGGGCCTTTCTGGGTCAAAAACTAGGTCAAGGGGTCACTTAGTGCATTTTTAAAATTGAGCATGGTGTCCGCTGTTTTTTGTGAAGACGACATGCAAAATATTATTTGCCATGCGGCATGTGGGGGTATTTGTCATGTTTGTGACAAAGCTCTAGTTTATACTGTTAAGTTGTATGGATTTGTGACATATTTTCAAACATTCCCCAGGTAGTTCATACGATGATGGCAGGTGCTTGTTTGTGGTCAAATGTTGATGTAGATCCGTTGATGTAAAAGGCTTGTTAACTGTGCTGACGGCTGTGTCAGCTACTGGTTCATAATTTTAAGACTGCATGTAACTTGTTTGACAGTTCAACACACTGTACTGGTGTTGTTTTTAAACATGAATAAAATATTGCATTAGCCTGGATATCCTCTTGTTTTAGTTCATGTTAATTGTAAAATAATAAAAAGAACAAAACTTTTTTGTTTTACTGTATATACATTTGTCTACATAGTTTAAAGGCAAACAGTAATTTTGTTTTAAAGTGCTGGTCTATTTGATCTTAGGTATTATGACTTCTTACTGACCATGTATGGTGTTGTAATGTGTCAGTAAATTAGTATGTGAGAATGAATATGTGTCACAAATTTTACCTTACCAAGTATCCCTCATTCTCCATCATCATCTAAAGAACAGGAGAAAAGTTCATTATTCTGTAGTACTATATATGTGACATCATGAAACATTACTAACCTAATATGAAAAGATACCTGCCTAATATGGAAAAATACACAATCAGCATGTTACCTTTCTGAGTCAATGAAAAACTAGTATTCTGTACAAGGTCACATAAAGTTACATATGTATGCTATAACATCAGCCAAAAGGTCAGCACCATTTTACCAGATTTTGACAATTTATATGATTCTCAGGGGGCCACACTGTCACAGCTCTCTGAAATATTCCTTTCCCACTCAGACTGGCAAAGTGAAAATGGCTTTGTGCAAACAGCATAAACCAGAACAGCCTGGGAGTTACTCGCAATCTGTTCAGGTTTTATGCTGTTTGCTGCTCATCTACTCTTAGGGTTGGAAATGAAGCCTTTCAAACTTTAATATATTAAGAAAGGACTTAAATTTAATTTGATTTTCTAAAGACCGGGACTTCAAATGCGTCAAAGTACTTTACTGAGTGGTAAAGGGATGTGAAACATTTTGGCAAAGTAAGCAGCAGTTTCTGCAAACGATTATAGTAAATCATAAATTGCTTTGCTAAATAAATCTTAAACTGTGTTCACTTGTTGAGGAGCTTTTTCTGCTTTTGATGCCTGTTTCCTGCAGGGGTATAATGGCTCTACACTGGGAGGTGTCTGGAACATTACACAGCCACAACGCCACAGTTCATGTGCTGTACACTCAACTGATTGGGGTTATTACCGGTAGAGAAAAAATGTCTTTGAAATATTTTAATACTTTTTATTTTCTTCTGTGTTTTTTTCTGTGGAGTGTGGATGCATTGTTAAAACTGCATTACATGATTGTGTATGCCCCATGGATAAGTGCTAATTGTTGTAATATATTGTGTGAACTTTGTGAAATTGAGTCAGTTGAGATAGATAAGGACAAGAACCTTCATTATAAGCGTGTCAAGAAAATTTGATGAATTTATTAGTGCTTGGGATAAAAACATTAACACTGTTATTGTACCAGGGGTCCTTCATTAAAGCATTTATGCCAAATGTTGTAAATCCTTCATATGTATCATAACTTATTGTGACAGTGGTAAATAAAAAGTAAATTAAACATAATTGTAAACTCGTAAACGATTCCGAGAATGTGGATCATATGTACAGTCCAGTATAAATTCTAAGCTCAAGTTAGCTTAACACTGAACCAATATATATGAACACAAACCTGTATTGACAAAAGGTAACAGTCATGATCCATCTGTCTGTTTTTCATTCATCAAGGCTGAATATTAGTTTTTGACAGCCTTTTGTTGGTTTGCTGTGTAAGTGTAGAAGCAGTCAACTGGTAAAAAGTTTGTCAATATTTATGAATGCAGGGAACCGGTAGATTGACAAAGGAGGGGGTTGGGCATCTGGTAGGTCACTTTAGCTTGAATTTCTGTTGTTTAAAGGCACTGCTTCACAGATAGGGCATTTTTAAGCTTTTAGGTAAATGCCTTTATTTGCTAGACATTAAGCAAGGAACTCTAGAGCTCCAGTGTAATGACTAGAATATAATTTAAGAAAGAAAATAAGAAAGAAAAAAGTGACTGTTCTGATTTGAGCTGGAACCAAAGTCGTTTGGAGTTTAAGTATTTTCCTAAACCACTTTGACTGTTATGCATCTGCAGATATTTTATACTTTATATAGTGATCCGGAATTTGACAAATGCAAAATAACACAAAAATAAAAACAAAATTTAAAGAAATCAATATAATAATTCCAAAATTAATCAATTGTTATCCTTTTGTAATCCATGATTTTAATTGATGATACATTTTAAACAATTCTGTATTATGAGAACGAGTTCATGTCAATGGTGGTATTTCCCTTCCAGATAATAGTGTTCTTATATTTTTTAAATCTGTGATAAAAACTTAGAAAATTATGTTGATAATCTTTGAAAAAGTCCTTTGAAATGAAACATTTCAAGAGCATTTCAAGAGCATTCAATTTTTGGTTTCTCTTTGAAGAGTTATGTAATGCTTTAGGTAAGAAAACTACTGGTCAAATAGAAAAATATTGTTTGTTATTCTTTGTATGGATAATTTGTTACATTACTTTAAGTCCACTATGTTATTATTAATTAAGTCATTATTGGACAAAACATTTGGTTATTAATTTGCTTATCTAAAGATCTATTTAAGATGTAAAAAAATAAGTGTGAGGAGCAACTTGACAAATGACTTAAAAGAGCTCTGGGAAACCAGACTTTATGCATGTTTGTAAAGTATTGTCTCAGATGAGCCTGTGCTGTCATCAACGGCTAATCTGGGACGGCACGGCTAATCAGGAACGGCACGGCTAATCTGGGACGGCACGGCTAATCAGGCGTGTTTGGCTTATGTAGGATTTCCATGAAGATGAGACTTTCTTTAATATACACAATTTCTTCAGAGCTGAAAGTGTACCTTTCTGATTAGTCTGTGTAGACTGATTAGGCTAACCCAAGACTCCTTAACTCACATGCATTAAGCCTGGTTTTCAAAGAGGACGGCAAAGAAAACAATATCATATTTAGAAATATACTGTACTGAATGAGCATAGAAAGCAAGGTCTGTTGTGCATGTATGAGTACAAATACTCATAATACTAATTGTTCAAATTGTTTGTAAGTGGGCAAAAACAGTTGGTAAAATCACCGTACAAAAACTTCCCCATAATTTATTATCTTAAACATTGTGCCTTCCTAAATGTAGGCCTTTACAAACCAATATTGAGTTCAACTGTGGACTGAATGTATTGTAGGATGAAGTGGCTTCATGTTTAACAGCAGGGTTAACCTGCGTGTCCTTATTTATGCAAATACTTTGCTCACGCTCATTTGTATTGTTTACATGTTTATAATAAAGACTTGACAAGGGAAGCAACCCAGTTTAATAAACGACCAATAATTCTGTAAGAATTATCCCTCTTATCATTTGTGACCACTTTGTATTAAATACCTAGGTATGCTCATTCTGATCCAAGATGGCAATATCCACCTAGAAATTACTTAGTTGAAACTTGCAATAATCTATAACCAGACAGTGTAATCCTAAATGTCCAGTGTTGATTGCTAAGACTTATCTGTTGTGATACATCACTTCAAGCATGTGATATATGCCTTGCTTAGTCGTAAGTGTTTGTTTGTGTTAATTTCTATTGTAAAATGTTGGCAAACCTTAACATAATGGTCATGAAATGTACTTGTTATATTGAAGCCATACTTGCATGTCCTATGGTCCCTGTGCATTTGTGCAAACGAAACCATGTTAGTGAAATACTAAAAAATGTATTGTGAAATTTCATGTATGTTTCAGATGACCTGATGTTGCAATGGAGAAGAAGGACAAGTCGTCTCCCTTGCCGACATCGAGTCTGTTTGACCCAGCAGCTCTTCTCGGCATGGGACTTTTGGGTAAATCAGAACAGTTTAAGTAATCAGGCAATTCAAATAACTTCCTGAAACTCGATATTAAATGTAGTTAGTTATTGCCAAAATTAAAAAATTGTTAATATTTATGTATTAAAACTTCTCAGACTAATACCAGCATTTATTGTAAAAGTATTATTCAGTTGCATTACAGCTTCATTTTTTCTAAGCACTAAATTAAAGAACACCAAATAATTGGCATTGGACTATTTCCATCCTCTGTGCAGTTATAAAGGAATTCATGGTAGTTTATATTTCACTCTGTGAAGAAAATCACTTGCGTTTCAGCGGAGGTAGATCATCATATTACACATACAATTAGCATATAAAATGAAAATAAAATAGAAAAAATCATATTTAAAATAAAAGGAAAAGATGTGTTAACTTTTTAGTAGAAGGGTTTCCATTTGGCTTAGGTGTATTATCCATTTATCACAGAAAAAGACAGTCAATGAAATCTGCAATATGTTTTTATTCATTTCTCTCCACTCAGGTGCATCCCCGTTTGGTCCAGGTATGGCATCCGCCCTGCCCTTTGCCCACCTCGCCCATCCTGCCCTGCCCACTTTTCCATGCTGGGGCACCCTGCCTTCTCCATGTTCGGTCACCTAGGAGACAGCCTACTCAGCCCTGGGGGGCTACCTGCATCACTGTCCTCTAGTCTTAGTCCCTCCTCAAGTAAGTGGATGGTACTTTTGTTTTTTTAGGATTTTTGTCTCACAATTTGAGCCTGGCTCTGGGTAAACAGGAAAATACTGTGTGCCTAAATTGGACTTTTGCTAAGAAGAGATTTCCTTTTAATGAACAATACCATAATTGACTGCACAGGCTAATGTGGGACCCCACTCTTCTCATATGCATTAACCCTTTACCACTTAGAAACATATTTTGAGGCATTTGTAGTACCTTAGAAATGTAAATTAAATGAAGACCTTTCTTACTAGATTCAAATTTTAAAGGTTTCATTTCTAGCCCTAAGATACTGCTGAGCAGCAAACAGCATAAAACCTGAACAAACTGCGAGTTACTGGCAGACTGTTCTGGTTTTATGCTGTTTGCACGTAGCCATTTTCACTTTGCTTCTTACGGGGGAAAGGGTTAAGTAATGTTTTTCTCAGACCTAGGCTCACGTGTATTGAATTACTCTGCTTAAATCTGGAGCCTGTCTTATCAAACGGGGTATTGGAAATAATGTTACAATTTTGAAGTGTAATCACTAAGCCTCAACCTCAATAGTTTCAGTAATTCTGTTCATTTCTTTTTGGTAAGCCTTTTTATGTCCCCCACCACTATAGTGGAGGACATATTGTTTTTGCCCTGTCTGTTGGTTGGTTGGTTTGTGTGTTTGTTTGTTTGCTCCAACTTAAACATTTGCCATAACTTTTGCAATATTGAAGATAGCAACTTCATATTTGGCATGCATGTGTATCTCATGGAGATGCACATTTTGAGTGGTAAGAAGTCAAGGTCAAGGTCATCCTTCAAGGTCAAAGGTCAAATATATGGGTCAAAATTGTTCATTAAATGTACACTTGCAATATTGAAGATAGCAACTTGATATTTGGCATGCATGTGTATCTCATTCAGCTGCACATTTTGAGTGGTGAAAGGTCAAGGTCATCCTTCAAGGTCAAAGGTCAAATATATGGGGACATAGTGTTTCACAAACACATCGCTTGTTAAACAGTGGACTTGTCTAAAGAATTGTCATCAATGCAAATCTCTATGACAGTTATGCTATGGCAAGACTTCTGTTTGCCACTAATTGAATGTTGAATAGTATATCATTTTGTCTAATATACAGAGTATTTGAAATTGAGTTTAATTGTGAATCATGATGATTAAGATTGCCATGATTATCTAGTATTGATGTCAATATGTTAAATTATTATTATATACTGGTACACAGTGTTTGACAATTAAATCAAAGGCAAAGCATGTCTAGAAAATTGTTGCCGCTACTATTCACTGGTATTTTTTATTCTGCCAGTTTTAAGCACATCTTTGAAATTTAAATCCATTTCCATAGCTTCTATTACTATAGAATTAAGTGTCAGATGGGAGAAAATGAGTATTTATTATTTAAGACCAAATAAATAATACAAGTATTTTAAAAATGAAAGAAATGTAGACAGAGCAGTTTAAATTAGTCTAGTCATTTTGAGTTGAACACTTCAATTAGTATAGACACCAACTATTTAAATGAAACACCTTTATTGAAATGGGTAAGAAAAATGACCAAATACCGATATATTGTTTCCAGTTCCAATTTCCACGTTGAGTTTCGACTCGATACTCAGCCCTTTGATTCCATCAGCAAACCGTGATGGTCTGCATAACCGTCCATTTTTTATGCGTCCAAAACACGACAATTGTAAGAGTTTATTAGAGCTGATTGATTTCATATTTATGCGTGGTGTTGATATAGTTTGGAATGCTTTTATAAATTTTTATTTGAGATTTGTATTTATTAACTTAATCGCTTACAAGCTTTTCTTTGAGAATTTCTCTGCTTTTCATCATTTCATCAGTATCAATAAAATACAAATTAAGCCACTGAAGATTCGAATGAACAATTTTGTAAGATTTAATCATCATTATGAACCTTATTGGAAATACTTAAATACTTAATTTCTTACACACATTCTACACCAGTCATGGCAGGTTTTTGTTTAACTAACATAATTTTCCAAGTTTTTGATTCACTGATCTCAAAGATTTAAATCATGGTCCACATGATTATTATTTATTTTAATTTAGGAAACAATTCAAAAACAAGTACTTGTCCTACTGAACAATGCTATAAATAATTTCAATGTTCAACACTTTTTACCACTTTAGTAATCTCAGAAAACACAACAGATTTGCAATTCTTACAACCCAAAGAATTTTCTTTCTTTTGGCTACATCTTGTCCATTATATATCTGGAACCAGTAATCCAAGCTTTGTGTGAAGTAGCATATTCTTTCTACTTTTGCTCCCTATTAAAAGCTGCACACGTGAGCTTCTATACCATGCTTTGGAATGACCTTGATTTATTTTCCTGCCTTTTGTAGAATATTGTTGTATATACCAGCAGTTTTATTAAGAATATTTGTTATAATTTTGACATATATGTTATGTTCCTCTAGAGTAATGGGTAATTTTCATAAAAGATGTTGCATCACAAATATTTTTTAAAGATATGAACATGAATCATTATAAACATGATTATTAACCTTTTGTTTTTATATTTGTTGTTTAAAAAAAAAGTTATTCGTCTGTAAACATCTTGAAAAATAGTAGTTCTTCTTGAGCAGTGGATTCTGATTTTCTGTCAATTTTGAGATTTGCATGCTTTAAATAGCTTTAAAACTGACATTACAGAGGAGTGAAAAAAACAATTACATTATATTATTTTCATGTTTTTGTCGCATTTTTTATAAGCAAAACTATTTTGATTGGTTCAAAACTTTTTTTGTAACAACTGCATCGTGTGCAAATGTTCTATCAAGGGATTACGCGCAATCTCTATAGTATAGACTATACCCTCTCTATGAGGAGTACAATCAAGTCCTCAACTATTTGCAGGTAACTATGGCTTATTTTCAATGCCCAACCATTCATCATCGTCCACAACGACATCATCACCCTCGCTATCGAAGTCTTCACCCTCAGCAACCACCCTGCCTTCATACTCCATGTCTGGCTCCACCTCAAGCCGAACAACAATTGCGGGTAGAACCAGTCCACCGAGCCTGTTCACTAGCCCCACCAGAGGGCGAGGGTCGAGGCGTGGGGGCGGGATGGGGCGTGGTCGTCGTGGTACCGGAAGGGGGCGCTCTCGAGGTGGGCGTGGTGGACACAGTATACCACTGTCTCTTGTTCAGTCAACATCCCTGCTGTCACCCTCTATGCTGGAACAGTTTGCAAGAAAGGTAGCTATCTCTATTGCTCCATTTTTTTACATGTAACTTTTTAGCTCACCTGATTGCTCAGGTGAGCTTTTGTGACCGGTCTTTGTCTGTTGTACGTCCGTCTGTCCGTCGTCCGTCCGTCCACATTTGTTCATAAACACTCTAGAGGCCACATTTATTGCCCGATCTTCATGAAACTTGGTCAAAGATTTGTCCCAATGATATCTTGATCGAGTTCGAAACTGTGTCATGCTGGGTCAAAAACTAGGTCACTAAGTCAAAATAAATAAAAAACCTTGTAAACACTGTAGAAGTCACATTTAATGCCCAATCTTCATGTAACTTTGTCAAAATGTTTGTCTTAATAATATGTTGGTTGAGTTCAAAAGTGGTTCCAGTCAGTTAAAAAAAATGGCTGCCAGTGGGCGGGGCAGTTTTCCTTATTTGGCTATAGAGAAACCTTGTAAACACTCTAGAAGTCACAATTTTGGCCCAATCATCATGAAAAATGGTCAAAACAGTGGTTTTATTGATAACTTGGACGAGTTCGAAAATGGTTCAGATCGGTGAAAAAACATGGCCGCCAGTGGTCGGGCCATTTTCTCTATATGTATATAGTGAAAACATGTGAACACTCTAGAAGTCACATTTTTTGCCCAATTTTCATGAAATTTTGTCAGAACATTTGTTTCCTTGATACGAGAGTTGAGTTTGAAAATGGTTCCGGTCAGTTGAATAACATGGCTGCTGGTTGGGGGCAGTTTTCTCATTATGCCCCCCCCCCCTTTCGAAGAAGAGGGGGTATACTGTTTTGCTCATGTCGGTCCGTCCATCCACCAGATGGTTTCCGGATGATAACTCAACAGCGCTTATGCCAAGGATCATGAAACTTCATAGGTACATTGATCATGACTCGCAGATGACTCCTATTGATTTTTAGGTCACTAGGTCAAAGGTCAAGGTCACGATGACCCAAAATAATATAATGGTTTCCGGATGATAACTCAAGAACACTTATGCCTAGGATCATGAAACTACATAGATACATTGATCATGACTCGCAGATGACCCCTGTTGATTTTCAGGTTACTAGGTCAATGGTCAAGGTCATGGTGACCCAAAGCAGTAAAATGGTTTCCGGATGATAACTCAAGAACGCTTATGCCTAGGATCATGAAACTTCATAGGTACATTGATCATGACTGGCAGATAACCCCTATTGATTTTCAGGTCACTAGGTCAAAGGTCAAGGTTTCGATGACCCAAAATAGTAAAATGGTTTCCGGATGATAACTCAAGAACGCTTAGGCCTAGGATCATTAAACTTCATAGGTACATTGATCATAAATCGTAGATGACCCCGATTGATTTTCAGGTCACTAGGTCAAAGGTCAAGGTCACGATGACCCAAAATAGTAAAATGGTTTCCGGATGATAACTCAAGAACGTTTTTTTCTTAATTTTTGTTCAACCTCTGTACTCCTCTAGGTGTTTCAATGAACAAATGAACAATTTTTAAATCTTAATTATTTAATTGGTTTCACTCAGACCATATTTAGGTGTTAAATCAGTAACGCTTAAAGAAGTATGGGTGTATAAATGAACCGAATAGATGGTAGCATAATCTGTTGGAAAACCTTACATGAAAGTGCATTTCTTTATATAGATCTTTTGTACGTTAGTCCCAATTCAAATATGTATGATGAGTTTCCTTTACTTTAAAAATATTATAATAATAGGTACCCCAAATGTGTGTTCCACCTGGTAAAACATGTACAAGATTGAAACTTTTTCTTAGTGTTTAATTAGTCATATGAAACTGGGATGGCGTTTTCCTTGAATTAAGAGAAACACTTTTTTAATGTTAGGAAGCCACTTTTGAAAACAGTGATGTTGAAGCATACCATTGAAAACAAAATTATGTTTCAGCACCTGGAAGAGAGAGAGAGAAATAACAAGGATGTCAAGTCACCAGAGCGTCTGGCAATGTCTAGTTTATTTGATATCAACTTTGAGACCAAAACGAACACATCTAGCTTGCACAGGTCACCAAAGTCATCCCCCACCCGTAAATCACCCTCAAAAACAGTCAGTAGCAATAGTGACCTTAACCATGACAATGACCTTGACCGTGGAGACCTCGCATCCACTTCTCAAGGTCATGTGCATATTGATAGCCTGAAAAAGAAGCTGCTAGCTGATCAAATTCTGCAGAAGATGCACATCAAGCCTGCGATGTCCTTGTTTATGCCTCATGATGGGGATAACAGAAAACGCAGGGGACGACCGCCTAAAATCTCCAGTGATGACGATTGCCATCTTACACCAGAAGAGCTCGAGGTACGCAGAATCAGATATGAGTGTTTATATTGCTCACACAGCATTATAATTTTGATCCCGGTTCTGGGAAAACTGGGCTTAATGCATTTGGGTAGTGTCCTCCAAGATAAGCTTGTCCACACAGGCTAATCAGGGATGACACTTTCTGCTTTTATGGAATATTTTGTTTAAAGGATGTCTCTTCTAAACAAAACTCCAGTGTAGGCACACAGTGTTGTCTCTTCTAAACAAAACTCCAGTGTAGGCACACAGTGTTGTCTCTTCTAAACAAAACAATAGTGTAGGCACACAGTGTTGTCTCTTCTAAACAAAACTCCAGTGTAGGCACACAGTGTTGTCTCTTCTAAACAAAACTCCAGTGTAGGCACACAGTGTTGTCTCTTCTAAACAAAACTCCAGTGTAGGCACACAGTGTTGTCTCTTCTAAACAAAACTCCAGTGTAGGCACACAGTGTTGTCTCTTCTAAACAAAACTCCAGTGTAGGCACACAGTGTTGTCTCTTCTAAACAAAACTCCAGTGTAGGCACACAGTGTTGTCTCTTCTAAACAAAACTCCAGTGTAGGCACACAGTGTTGTCTCTTCTAAACAAAACTCCAGTGTAGGCACACAGTGTTGTCTCTTCTAAACAAAACTCCAGTGTAGGCACACAGTGTTGTCTCTTCTAAACAAAACTCCAGTGTAGGCACACAGTGTTGTCTCTGATTAACCTGAGCTATTGAGACAATAAGAAATGTTATTATCAATAATCTTTCAAAGATTTTGAATATTTGGTTTTCTTTGTTTTCAGGAAGAAGCAAAGATCCAAGCTAGAATAAAGAGAGAGTTGGAACTGGAGTTGAAGCAGAAAGAAATAGCGCTGAAAATGATCACAAAAATTGCTGCAGAACAAGATGGCCTACGTGAGAAGAAGGACAAGATCAGAGGTCAGGGCAGCAGAAGCAAAAGTCCAACAAAATCACCAGAAAAAGCAAAGGCAAATGGGAAACTTGAAGTTGATGAATTGGACAGTGACTCAAAGATTTTGGTGAGAAAATACAATTCATAGGTCTTCAAAAATAAATTTAAGAATCATTAGATCCCTTGATTAGTCTGTGCACTATGGTGACTGATTTTTTAAGTTGTACAACATGCCAGAATAACAAATATACCGAACATAATAACAAAAAGGGCACCACATGTCACAATTGTCCTATTGGAGCCCCATCCTTCTGGCAAGTTTGTTTGATATAATTGTTCTATCAGAACCCTATCCTTCTGGCAGTTTTGTTTGATATAATTGTTCTATCAGAACCCCATCCTTCTGACAGGTTTGTTTGATATAATTGTTCTATCAGAACCCTATCCTTCTGGCAGTTTTGTTTGATATAATTGTTCTCTCAGAACCCTATCCTTCTGGCAAGTTTGTTTGATATAATTGCTCTATCAGAACCCTATCCTTCTGGCAAGTTTGTTTGATATAATTGTTCTATCAGAACCCCATCCTTCTGGCAGTTTTGTTTGATATAATTGTTCTATCAGAACCCTATCCTTCTGGCAGGTTTGTTTGATATAATTGTTCTATCAGAACCCTATCCTTCTGGCAGGTTTGTTTGATATAATTGTTCTATCAGAACTCTATCCTTCTGGCAGTTTTGTTTGATATAATTGTTCTATCAGAACCATATCCTTCTGGCAGGTTTGTTTGATATAATTTTTCTATCAGAACCATATCCTTCTGGCAGGTTTGTTTGATATAATAGTTCTATCAGAACCCTATCCTTCTGGCAGGTTTGTTTGATATAATTGGTCTATCCGAACCCTATCCTTCTGGCAGTTATGTTTGATATAATTGTTCTATCAGAACCCTATCCTTTGGCAGGTTTGTTTGATATAATTGCTCTATCAGAACCCTATCCTTCTGGCAGTTATGTTTGATATAATTGTTCTATCAGAACCCTATCCTTCTGGCAGGTTTGTTTGATATAATTGTTCTATCAGAACCCTTTCCTTCTGGCAGGTATACTTCTGTGTGTTGTTATTTTGTTTTGTCACGTGAGATATGTAAGAAAATGGCCACCATGTCCATCAGACCTATAACAAAAAGTACATTTTTATGCCCCCCTTCGAAGAAGAGGGGGTATATTGCTTTGCTCATGTCGGTCGGTCGGTCGGTTGGTCTGTCGGTCGGTCCGTCTGTCGGTCGGTCCGTCCACCAGGTGGTTGTCAGACCATAACTCAAGAACGCTTGGGCCTAGGATCATGAAACTTCATAGGTACATTGATCATGACTCGCAGATGACCCCTATTGATTTTGAGGTCACTAGGTCAAAGGTCAAGGCCACGGTGACCCGAAATAGTAAAATGGTTTTTGAATGATAACTCAAGAACGCATACGCCTAGGATCATGAAACTTCATGGGTAGATTGATCATGACTTGCAGATGACCCCTATTGATTTTGAGGTCACTAGGTCAAAGGTCAAGGTCACGGTGACCCAAAATAGTAAAATGGTTTCCGGATGATAACTCAAGAATGCATACGCCTAGGATCATGAAACTTCATGGGTAGATTGATCATAACTCGCAGATGACCCCTATTGATTTTGAGGTCACTAGGTCAAAGGTCAAGGTCACGGTGACCCGAAATAGTAAAATGGTTTTTGGATGATAACTCGAGAACGCATACGCCTAGGATCATGAAACTTCATAGGTAGATTGATCATGACTTGCAGATGACCCCTATTGATTTTGAGGTCACAAGGTCAAAGGTCAAGGTCACGGTGACCCGAAATAGTAAAATGATTTTCGGATGATAACTCAAGAACGCTTTTGCCTAGGATCATGACACTTCATAGGTACATTGATCGTGACTCGCAGATGACCCCTATTGATTTTCAGGTCACTAGGTCAAAGGTCAAGGTCACAGTGACAAAAATCGTATTCACACAATGGCTGCCACTACAACGGACAGCCCATATGGGGGGCATGCATGTTTTACAAACAGCCCTTGTTTATACTGTATTTTGTAGATATAATTTCACTTATTAATTGAAAAATATTAAAGTTTCACATTAACCAACAGCTTTAAAATTAATGAATTGCTTGTCTAGTTAAATTAATTTGCTCAGAAGGTCATACAGATGTTTTTTAAGACAAAATATGATTCAAAATGTCAACAAGCAACATCATTTGTACCTTTATGGTGTCTGTTATAGGAACCAAAGTCATCTGATGCAGACGACAAAACTGAGCCTTCAGGAAGCAAGATTAAAGATGTTGTCATGGACACAAACAGCAATTTCAGCTCTAATCTGGACTCAAATGATCAAGGTACAGAAGAAGTGATGAGTTTTCCTTTTGAATTGTTAGATTATATTGCACTTTGGGTAAGGTTTCACTCAGTATCTTGCAAAAGAGGACTGTCAGCTGTCGCTCAGAATAAAAGCAAATAGCAATGGGTATAAAATGAAAAAGAATAGTATGATGCAAGTGATCTTAAATGTAAATGTAGTTTTAACTGCTTATACTGTAATACAAAGAGTGAAAATAGGGAAATAAGATTTCATATGCCGTTATCTACAATTCTTATTTTCTTTATGAAAAATACAATGTTAAACAGGAAAAGTGTTAGAAATTAACTGACTATCATAATCTTACTGAAATACTGGAAAATAAAAAAGAGGAAAAAAAAAAATACCCTGAAGAAACAAATCAAGGTGCTCTTTCAGATGATACTGGTAGCGGTTCCGATAGTAACATGTCAGACGACAGTGACAACGAGACAGGAGATGATGATGGTGGGAAGAGGAAACGTGAACAGGGTGACCTTGGTAACAAATTCATTAAATATTGCAAGGGACAAATAAACATGAAAACATTGTTTTGGTATTGGTGCAATTCCTTATTACCTCACTACCCTAAATCCACTATCCCATCCATCAAAAGAGCCATTTTTGCTTTAGTTTGTTGTTATCAATACAGATGAGTTCATAAAGAACACAGTCAACTTAAGGACTCTTGTGATTCTTTCAATAGTTCATCCTGTTTTGTATATAGGACCCCCTAAATGTAAACTGATGACCCATTGGAGAGTCTATGTATCAAACTGTGCATGTGCCGTTTTAAGGTATGTGTATGTGATAAAATATGTAACGTGGATACGCCCCCATATTGTCATTAAAGGGACTGTCAACCACGATGAAGAAGAAAAGAAGAGTTGTAAAATACCGTATTTATTTACAATTATTAGTTTATATTGATTAAAATATCACGACTGGTATATTATATTACTTGAAAAAAGTTGTTAAGTTTTCATATTTTCAGTTTATTCGGTAAATTTTTTTACTGGGTATGTCTGCCAGGTAACTATGCCAGTTAACTATAAATATGATTGATCATCATCGTCACGCGGTAAACCCAGGAATGCAAATTGTGCATGCGTAGTGAATTGTATATATTTTATATATAAAATGATCAATCTACTTGCGTTATTTATATTGTGTATTTCGTTATGTCATCTTTTTTCGTGATGTACTTTCGATTTCACACTGCAAAATTTTATTACCTAATAGTCTACATGTTTACTCAAAATATGAACTTTTTTCAAGTAATGTAAGATACCAGTCATGATATTTTAATCAATATAAACTAATAATTGTAAAAAAAACACGGTATTTTACAACTTTTCTTTTCTTCGTAGTCGTGGTTTACAGTCCCTTTAAGCAATGTTTATATTTACATTGAAACAGCAAATCAACAAACAAGTTGATATTTAAATTATGAATCAATCGACGTCACAACATTCAAAAAGCCCAGTACTGCTTTCCCCAAACGCAGGTTAACAAATTCGGAGCTGTAGAAATGAAGAATTATTCATAAAAATATAAAGATCGAAGTATTAAACAAAATCGCAACACCGTATTATTGCTCTCTGCTGTTACTTTTGAAAACAGAAAATATAAAAAATATTATTCCTGAGCTGTTTTAACTTTTTATGCTCCCCAAAATAAAATTTCGGCGCAGCATATAGTTTCCAGTTTGTCCTTCCTTACTTCCTTACTTCCATCACACTTTTGTTACAGTTTCTCATAGCACCTTCAATACTTAACTGATCTCTTTCATATTTGGCATGTAGGTACCTTGCATGGACCTCTACCTTTTGATGAGGTTTGAGGTCACTGGGGTCAAGGTCAAGGTCACTGGGCCTAATAATAGATTCTTCTGTCACACTTTTGTTACAGTTTCTCATAGCACCTTCAATACTTAACCGATCTCTTTCATATTTGGCATGTAGGTACCTTGCATGGACCTCTACCTTTTGATGAGGTTTGAGGTCACTGGGGTCAAGGTAAATGTCACTGAGGCTTATAATATATTTTTCCGTCACTCTTTTGTTAAGTTTCTCATATCACCTTCAATACTTTACCGATCTCTTTCATATTTGGCATGTAGGTACCTTGCATGGACCTCTACCTTTTGATGAGGTTTGAGGTCACTGGTGTCAAGGTCACTGTGGCTGATAATAGATTTTTCAGTCACTCTTTTGTTACAGTTTCTCATAGCACCTTCAATACTTAACCGATCTCTTTCATATTTGGCATGTAGGTACCTTGCATGGGTCTCTACCTTTTGATGAGGTTTGAGGTCACTGGGGTCAATGTCACTGAGGCTTATAATATATTTTTCCGTCACTCCTTTGTTTAAGGTGGTTATTAACACATAGATTGCAAAGGGCATCATCGGGGGGCATCCATCAGTTTCACTGATATTCTTGTTAAACATGATGGTAGACTTCGGTTTTCATTATCTTTTTCTTCTCAATATCGGGCTTTAATATTGCTTATTATTTTTCCTATGCCATGTAGTTGAAATATACGCATAACATGATGGGAAATGCACATTCAACCTAACTTGATTTTTGTAAATTTGCCTGTCAATCGGTTCACTATGTTTTAACATAGCGTTAAAATACAAACCCATGTGGCAAATGTAGGCACTGCATGAGTCTAGAGATGTTGAGCAGAAAAAAACAGTTTGACTTTTGACCTTGCATTGGTGAAGTAAGAATCTAGGGAAAAAGTGTCTGTTTTATGCACCTTGTTAGAATTGATGTATTCAACCAACAAGTGGTAGTGACAGTCTTCTGTTTAGTTTTAAGCGTGTCCATTTGAAATGTTATATGGATTATGAAGTGTGAAAGTCGAAAATGTGTTACAACTGTGCTATGGATTGAAAGGCTGACAAATGTAAGAAAGGTCAGATAAAAAAAAAAGCCAATTTCTTAACATTTCTTTTGTTTGTAAACACGAACATAATTCATGAAATAAGAATTTCATCCACCCACCCCTTACTCATTGCACACAAAAATACCCTGTTTGTCTCCCTTCAGATTCTGAGCGACCAATCAAACGTCGGCATGTTGTCCTTGATGATTCTAAGATCAGGATTCCTCTAGGCAAAGGCTGGAAGAGGCAGACTAACATACACTCGTATGGACGCCGTGGCATCGTTGGGGAGGTCTGGTACTTTGCTCCATGTGGTCGCAAAATGAAAACCATCCCGGATGTTATGAGGGTACGGGTGTTTCTTGACTGTAAAGAAATTGATAAAATTTCATATAAACAAAGACAAATGGCTCAGGTTTGATAAGGTTGTGATTTTTTTTATAAAGCTTTGAAAATAATTGGTATTTCTAAGCTGTTTTGTCAATTTAATTAAAAGCCGTTAACTGTTGGATTTGATATTTTCCTATGCTTTAACTGTTATCTTGGTTTAACATTATAAAATAGTAGTATGGTTTCATTTTGAACTTTATTGATTTTCGGGTGGTGTTTTATATTTTTAAAGTGATTTTTGAATGACTTGAACATTTTTCATTACTCCCTTCAGTACATAGAGAGAAATGGTATAACTGACCTTGGTCGAGGTCATTTCTCCTTCAACACAAAAGTCAATGTCGGTGAATTCTACGAGGCCAGGGTTGGTGGGGGTGAAAATGTAAGAGAGCGTGTTGTGAGTGACCTTGTTATTTATTTTATTTTGTTATTCTATCTTATTATTTTGTAGTTGTTAATTTTGTAAGTCGTATTAAAAAAAAGTGTATTAAACTTTAATATAAGTTTATTGCTTAAACCAACGGCAAAAAACAATGTTAGCTTTAAGTTAGATATGACTGTTCAATAGAGTAAAAGCTCTTCTCTGTTAAGCTTACTTTTTTCTATCTTTTCACTTAACACTGTCATTCAATATAGTTTGCTAGAAGAAAACCTCCTGTGGTTCTCAAACTTTTGGTGTTGTTGTAAAATTGTATTGTATCAAATAGTTGTAGTCCATTGATGTTGTAAAATTTAAATGAAAATCGCTTGAATGAATTACAAACATTGGGAGACAATCTTGTCTGATATGAAAGTTTTTAGTTTTCCTTAAGGTTTTGTAAACAATATTCACCAGTAAATGATAAGTATCCAAAAAGGACTTTACAGAAGTACTATTTCATAAAGATTTATTCAAATAGGAAATTTGATCAAATTTATGAAGTTAGCATATAAAAAGTTTAACATGAAGTTTTTGTAACTGCTTGACTTTCTAATAACAGAATGATACTTTTATGCATTATCCGCAAAATTGACCCCACAAAATTGACCATGTCTTAAGACCATAAATTACCATATGGCAATAACAAAATTTGTTGTTTGTTATTTTACGAGAATGTTGACCTACGTTGCTATTGTAGGGTTTTGTAAAGTTGACCGAGACAGAGATACTGGACCGTCTCTCTGTGACGGTGAATCGCAGAATGAAGAAAATTGAGAACCAGAAAAAGCGGGAAAAACTGCGTCTGCAGCAGGTGATGGCTAAACAGATCATGGAGAATAAGATGAAAGAGAAGCTTGAACAACAGGGTAGGACAGCCTGATAGCTTTAACTGTAAACCATTTTAATGCACACTTTGAAGTGTTTTTATCCCCTTTGAACATCTTTTTAGGTCCCCCACAATAGTAGTGGGGGACATATTGTTTTTGCCCTGTCTGTTGGTTGGTTGGTTGGTCAGTCTGTCGGTCTGTCTGTCTGTCTGTTTGCGCCAACTTTAACATTTGCAATAACTTTTGCAATATTGAAGATAGCAACTTGATATTTGGCATGCATATGTATCTCATGGAGCTGCACATTTTGAGTGGTGAAAGCTCAAGGTCAAGGTCATCCTTCAAGGTCAAAGGTCAAATATATGGGTCAAAACCGCTAATTTAACGTACACTTTTGCAGTATTTCCATATTCAAGATAGCAACTTGATATTTGGCATGCATGTGTATCTCATGGAGCTGCACATTTTGAGTGGTGAAAGGTCAAGGTCAAGCTCATCCTTCAAGCTCAGAGGTCAAATATATGTGGCCAAAATCGCTCATTTTATGAGTACTTTTGCAATATTGAAGATAGCAACTTGATATTTGGCATGCATGTGTATCTCATGGAGCTGCACATTTTGAGTGGTGAAAGGTCAAGGTCATCCTTCAAGGTCAGAGGTCAAATATATGTGGCCCAAATTGCTTATTTTATAAATACTTTTGCAATATTGAATATAGCAACTTGATATTTGGCATGCATGTGCATCTCATGGAGCTGCACAGTTTGAGTGGTGAAAGGTCAAGGTCAAGGTCATCCTTCACAAGGTCAAGGTCATCCTTCAAGGTCAAACATAATATAGTGGGACATTGTGTTTCACAAACACATCTTGTTAAATTTAAGACCTCTCTTAATAGATTAAAGTTTGTAAGGCTTCATTTCCAACCCTAAGGTACTGATAAGTAGTGAACAGCATAATACCTGAACAGACTGCCAGTTACTAGCATGCTGTTCTGGCTTTATGCTGGTTGTATTGGTATTTTGGACTTGTATTCTGAGCAGGAAATTCAACGGCTTGAGTTATTGATTTTGTTTTTTGTTCTGTATGGGTCTTTACAAGGTTTATTTTGCAAGAGTTTTCAATGTTTTTCTATGAGTTAAGTTGTGAACATGTAAAGAAAAATTTAGAAAGTGCTCATGACATTTGTTTTGGGTGGGATTTTGTTTTGGTTGATGATCAGTTTATTTCACAATAGTGTAGCTTTTCATTCTCTTTATAAATGTTGTCTTCACTGTAGAAGTTATGTTTGACAGAAATGGCGCGTAAAGTAGCTGAGATGCAGTTTGCCAAGCGGGTGCAGAGGGAGCAGCACAAGGAATTAATGAAGCGTGCCAAGCACCTTAAAAGTAGGCCTATGATAAGTAATGATAAAAGTAGGCCTGCAATAAAAAATGTTAAAAACGCGCCTTGATTGAATGTTTAAAAAATTGCAAAAAATGGAAGTGTGTCCATGTGCACATGAACTCAGCATAAAAATACAGTCAAAATGATAATAAATATGATCTGTTAAAGAAAAAATCATGGAAAAGAATATAGTGTACTAACTGTATTGAAAGAATATTACAAAAATACATTTAAAATATGAAATGAAAAGATTTTTGAATTTTTGTTATAATGTCACTAAATTGATGTCCATTTCAAGTTTTATGTCTTATCCCGCTTTACATTATACAGTGTTCCAAACACATTTGCAAATTATGCAATTTAGACGAGTAGAGTAAAACACAAGTAGTTACATTTTCAATGCATTAATTGTTGAATTTTAGTTCAAAAATAATAATCTTACAAATATTTGAACATTCAGTCAGTGTTTTTTGTGTTTTTTTATTGTTCAATGTACAAGTCTGTGTGATATTCATTATTTGAACTGTTGTTTTTATCGCAATCCTTTATTTTCATTTTTGACCAATACACAGTCCTGGAGAAGCGGAAACAACGGGAAATGGAGCGTCAACAACGGGAAGAGCAGATGAGAATGAAACAGGAAATGAGAGCTCATCAGCTGATGGAGGTACATTTAGTTATTATTGATTCAAGGGAGATGACTCCTAAAGGGAATATAAGATGAACATTTTTTTGGAGGTCTGGCTAGCACATTTGTTGAAGAATGGCTTCGCATGGTTCTTGTTTCTGCAGTCAAAACTAAATACATTTATATTAAAGCTTTGATTTAGGCTTTCTCTTGGCTTCCAATGAGTGTAAATTTAAATTATGGCCGTGTTGTCATGGTTACACATGCCGTAGTGTTCATGTTATGCAGCTTCAAGGTAAAGTCGAGTCTTTAAATTTTGATATATACAAATACATTTTTGTTTTGTTTGGTGTCAGCTGATGGTGAATGTATAGATGTGTGAATATGTTTCTGTCTTTTGTGTTCACAGTTATTTGTTCAGCTTTGTTTGTCTTTAATGTGTTTGTCTGAATTAGAAATACTACTTAAAGGGGCCTTTTCACGCTTTGGTACTTTGACAAAATTAAAAAATATTGTTTCAGATTAGCAAATTTTCATTGTAGTTATCATATTTTTGAGGAAACAGTAATACTGAGCATTTACCATCCTCTAAAATATCCATTATATGAATCTTTTGACAATTTAAAAACCTGAAAAATAAAAAGCGTTGCAATGCGAAACGATTGAATAATTTGAAGAGTTCTGTTGTTGTTCTTATATTTTGTGATACTACGAGTATTGCTTATATAAAGTATAAAATACACCTCTCATTGTATGAGCACGGATGGCCGAGTGGTCTAAGCGATAGACTTACTCCAGGGGTGAGTGGTTCGAGCCCACTTGAGTGGTTCGAGCCCAGTTGGGGTTACTTTTTTTTCTTTTAAAATTGTATACTTGTTTTTTTACTGGAGCTTTTTAGATCCAGTGTTATATTTATCAATAAAAAGCATTAAATGACAAACTTCAATACATGCTAAAATCTGTGAAAAGGTCCCTTTAAATTATATTGTATTGATTGAAAAAGTTGTCTTATGGTATAAAAACAAATTTGGTATTTTCTCTACTGTGCTGTGGTTTAAAATTTGCAATATAATATTATGGCATTTTCAATTCCTACCATTAATAGCATCTTTATTAAGTTTTACCTTTGGTCATTACTTTTAGTTTTAACAGACTTTGACATCTTTAATGTACCAAAATTTGGATACACCAGTTGTTCCCTAAAGGCAAAAATTAATGTCAAAAATTAAGAGACACCTTATTGCGTTTACATTCAGATATCCCTGTGTATAATATTACTTGCTGAATGGTGTCAACAAATGATTATGTTCTTATTACTAGTCATGGCCTTTGACACCTTCAAATATGGCACAATACAATTGTAGACTATTTGCCACGCTCAAGATTTGCTATAGATGCATATTGCTCCACGCTCAAGATTCGCAATAGATGCAAATTGCTTTTGATATCTTAACAGCTTATTGGCACTCATTATAACAAACACTAATTTCCTTAAGCATAAGTTTTTCTATAATAATTTAAAACACAAACAAAAATCATTTTGTTTACTTCTCAAAATCATTTGAATTAGATTGTCACTTTAAGGTATGCATGAAACCAGTACACATTCCTACCAATAATTAGCCCAAATAAAGCATATGTAGAAATCGGGTTGTAGAAACACATATGATTTGTCCGCGGATTAACACAATTTTATATAGAATGCACCTGTATGAAAGTTTAGGAGGATTGATAATCGGGGGAAACCTGGGTGTCACAAAAATTGGCATCATGAAAAATAATTATTTTGGCTTGATAAGAAAGCATAAACTTAGCATGTCTTAAATACTTACTGTTTATTACTTAAAGTAATTGTTTTTATAATACTGGTTCCCCATGCCATTATTTATGTCACCATGTAAATTTGAAAAAGGTTAATATTGAATATTATTTACAAGAATAATAATTCTGTGCCAATTATGGTGCAGAATACATGTATATGTAAGATAATTTATTTGTATGTTTTATCCTAGGTAAAGTCTATGAAATGTGATATTTTATTTTATGTGTACATGTTAATGCAATTTTATGTTTTGCTTCTGTTTTTGTGGTTATGAAGTACTGCTTAGTAACATAATTGTTATGCATGTGTAGAAACGTCGACAAAAACAGGAAGCCATAGAAAAGAAGAGAAATGAGAAAGAGTTGAGAAAATTGGAGGTTGGTCCCTTGAGCATTTGTGATCCTCTGTTGTGATCCACATGGCTGAACACTTATGATCCTTTCAAGTGATCCTCGCAGCTGCCTTCACTGTTTCCATTGTATGCACTCAATGACAAAAGAATACATTGTTGTCATATTATATTTAAGAATTATAATATATTTTTCTGTTAATAAAAAAACAGTTAATTTATTTGAGCATCGCAATGAGAAAAAGAGGTTAAATGCATGCTCCTAACTGGATTTTTGAAAAGCAGAGAATTCCTTTAAACCTTTCCCACTCAGAAGCAAAGTGAAAATGGCTATGTGCAAACAGCATTAAACAAGAAGAGCCTGTACTCATCAATGTGTAGTCCCTATAGAACAATACTTTTCTGCACAAACATTCAACCCCATTTTTCCAGAGCGCAGCTCATTTGTTAAAAACATGTCAAATGAAAATTACGTTATAGATGTAGACTTTAGTCATTTTAGTTAAATCTCTTGCCATGAATGTTTTGTTGCTTCAAAAATGAATTTATGTACTTTTTTATACCACCTGGTAGTATCAGATTTAACTGAATGAATTCTTTAAAAAAATGTTTTAGTTTCTATTAAATTCATTGAAGCAGCATTATAACAAGAGATGCATGTATGTTGTGCACGTTCTTCTGACACAATCCCAAGCCGCATGTTTTTCTTTCAACATAAAACCTGTAATAAGTCTTTTCCTTTGCCATATGTGTTTGTTGCACTGTTGTTTTATAGGAGCAAGTCTGGTCATATTGTTTTGTTTAATTTGTTTTTAAAAAAAATTACCTTTACAGAATGCCCTTTAAAACAATGCATAATGCACTTCCTACCTGGCGTAGGTTATTTAATTGAAAAGTATGTCAATCTTATGTAAACAATTTACTGTTTTATCTAGATAACTTTTTATGCCAAAAATATTGTTAATTTCAATATATGGCATGAGAAATTGAAACCACTCACAAAACGACAAAATTTAGTGCCGCAAAAATAAAGTGACATACATTTACTGAAGTGGGCATGGGAAGAGCTATAAAATGTAAGTCATGCTCTACACATGTTTTGTTTTATTAAATAGACACCAATGTTCCGTCACCTTCAAGCTGCTGCAGACTCTGAATATGTATTTCGTGCCATACTACAAAATTCTCATGTAAGAGTGGTTGAGAAGGTGTATTTTGGATAATGTGTGTAAAAGTATTGTAGCTTCTCAAGAAATATTAGCAGATAGAACAGTCTCCAGCTTAACCCTTGATGAATATATATTTTCAATATGCACATTTTGGTTGTTGTTATGCCATTCATTATTTAATTGTGCACAGTTTGTCACTTAATGAGTTAAACATACCCAAGGCAGCGGTGACAATTCTGTGTGTTTCAATCACGACCTTTATATCTGAGCCACGTCAGGGTAAAATTGGTATTGAACCATCAGCGTAGCTCCTTAGGATGTCTGGACCGGAGCTACCCTGTCCCCTAATGTGACTCTATAGCGGACAGGGTAGCACTTGACAAGACTCCACGACTCAGCAAGTGTGTTAGGAGCTCGACTGACCGCATATGGTGTAAGAACCAGTTTTGCATGACTTGGTTCATATGTAATACTTTGTTCTCCCTCTAAGATTACAAATATAGCTGTGAGGTTTATGAGCTGTATGTATGTATCATATTTATATAATCTGTAAAATATAATGCCTCAATGTATACAGTTCAGAAACTTTCTACAAACATTACACACTTTCTCAATCCTAATATACAGTTATAAATGTATGTAAATATATTGATAGGGATAGAGGGATTGTGAAAAAAGAATTCTTATGTTCAAATTTTTAATATCATAAATAATATGTAAGACATTGTACATTATGTAATGTTTAAGCCACTTCATAAAGGCACAAAATACGTTTTTAAAAGAACAACATGTCCCCCTGTCATACTCCTATTTTATAAACAAATGGTCAGATACATGTTATCTGTCCTTAGTTTCTTTTATTTCCACAATACATAAAGTTTGAAGAAAAATATTAATATCACACCGAAAACTGTTTACTGATATGTCAATTTGACCTTGATTTATATTTATGCATAATTAAACATATTGATTTTGATTGAAAACTACATGTACCTGTTTAAGAAGAATATTTAAACCCCCCTCCCTGAAGTGCATAGTACATGTATATGGATTTTGCATGTATATCATTGCTATGACAACCTATTTGACCTTTTACCTTTCAGGAGCGGGAGATGAAACGACAGCAGGTGGCAATGTTGAAAGAGCAGATGAGAATACGACAGGTCAGGCTTCATTCCATTCCACCTTGTTTGTTTTCTTACTTGTAAATGTCCATGAGTAAAAATAATATCATAATGGGTAGGGCTACATTCCACAAAGTTTTAAACTAGGCAATATATAAAGATAATTGCACAGTAACCTTTAGTCTACATAACTGTTTCTTTAACAAGACCCTGTACTTTGTGTAAATTTCATTGTAATGAACAGTAATGTTTTGGAACTTTTTCAGTTTTGTTTGGACTATTAGAAGTATAGAAAATGTGTCACTTGCATGTTTACTGTAAAAATTATTATGTAAAAATACAGCATGAATATGGAACAGTGTATTGAGAAAAATGAAAGTAGATTATAATCTCTATACAATCTCTTTAAAAAAATACTAAGATTGATCAATCTCTTACTTTCTATTAGTATAAGAGCAAGGGCCATACAACATCCTTTGCTAGATTGATGTTCCATCCTTAGGCTAATAACTCAATACAAACATGAATAGTTTCAGTTATGGTTGCAGTGCAGTTGCAATATAATACTGAAATGCAACTTGCCCTCTCAACCCTTTCCCACTCAGAAGCAAAGTGAAAATGGCTATGTGCAAACAGCATAAAACCAGAACAGCCTGCCAGTCACTCGCATTTTGTTCAGGTTTATGCTGTTTGCTGCTCATCACTACCTAAGGGTTGGAAAGAAGCCTTAAAAACTTGAATCTAGTAAGAAAGGTTTTTTATAAATTGAACTTTCCAAGGGACTACAAATGCCTTAAAATACGTTTCTAAGAGGTAAAGGGTAAAAAAAACACATTAGTTGCAAAGTTTTGCTAAAATTGGTTATCTTTATTCACCTGCACCCCACAGGAACAAGAGAGGCGGCGGCAGCACATGATCCTACTCAAGGCCTTGGAACAACGCAAGAAACAAGAGGTATGTAGGCAATGAGCCAGCAGACAACATGGGGGGACTTGAACTTGAGCAGTTTGTTCAGTGTTGTTTGTGCAAGGATTAGAAATAAATTGATTGTAACCTACAACTATGATTGAATACTGAAATTTAAACAAAATATTAGCCAACTGGATCTTTGAGTAGCTTCTGGTTATTTCTCAATGGATATGATTTAAGGCATTATTGGTGTCTACTTTTTAGCTCGACTTTTATATATAAAATATATATAGTGGAGCTATCCTACTCACCCCGGCTTCGGCGTTAGCGTCTGCGTTAGCGTGCAAATGTTAAAGTTTTCGTACTACCCCAAATATTTTCTTTGTCCCTTGACATATTGCTTTCATATTTTCCATACTTGTTTACCAACATGACTCCAACCTTTAAACAAGAGCAGACAACTCTATCAAGCATTTTGTTATAATTATGGCCCCTTTTTCACTTAGAATATGCAGCAAATGGTAAAGTTTGCGTACTACCCCAACTATTTTCAATGTCCCTTGACATATTGCTTTCATATTTTGCATACTTGTTAACCATCATGACACCAACCTATAAACAAGAGCAGACAACTCTTATCAATCATTTTGTTATAATTATTGCCCCTTTTTTACTTAGAATATGCATATTATTGATAAATCTAAGTTAAAGTTTGCGTACTACCCCAAATATTTCCTATATCCTTTGACATATTGTTTTATATGTTGCATACTTGTTTACCAACATGACCCCAACCTATAAACAAGAGCAGACCACTGTATCAAGCATTTTGACATAATTATGGCCCCTTTTACATTTAGATAATTGAACATTTTGCTTAAATTGCCATAACTTCATTATTTATGATCACATTTTATTATAACTTTGACAAAACAACACTTACCTGAATACCACAATGGATTCCACCCAAACAATACCCCACGCGCCTACCCAGGATCCCTTCCCCCCCCCCCCCCCCCTCAACCTCCCCCCATTTTCTTTTAACATCATCTAATAAATTACCACAACCCACATTATACCCCCCTCTCACCCCCCACCCCCTACCCCCCCTATCCCCCCCAATTTTTTTTTTTTTTAAACATCATCTTATAAATTACCACACCCCACATTATACCCCCCTCCTACCCCTCCCCCCCTACCCCCCCCCCATTTTTTTTTCCTTATTTTTTTTTAAAAGATTGTCTAATAAATTATTGAATATGAACAATTTCCCCATGATGGCTTACGTTATACTGTCAAGCACTTGAATAGTCAAAGCACGATCCTCTGACAGCTCTTGATTAGCAGGTCACTAGATCAAAGGTCAAGGTCATGATGACCCGAAATAGTAAAATGGTTTCCGGATGATAACTCAAGAACACTTATGCCTAGGATCATAAAACTTCATAGATACATTGATCATGACTCGCAGATGATCCCTATTGATTTTCAGGTCACTAGGTCAAAGGTCACGGTGACCTAAAGCAGTAAAATGGTTTCCGGATGATATCTCAAGAACGCTTATGCCTAGGATCATGAAACTTCATAGATACATTGATAATGACTCGCAGACAACCTCTACAGATTTTCAGGTCACTAGGTCAAAGGTCAAGGTCACGATGAGCCAAAATAGTAAAATGGTTTCCGGATGAAAACTCAAGAACACTTAGGCCTAGGATCATGAAACTTCATAGGTACATTGATCATGACTCGTAGATGACCCCTATTGATTTTCAGGTCACTAGGTCAGAGGTAAAGGTCAGGGGGGCCCGAAATAGTAAAATGGTTTCCAGATGATAACTCAAGAACGCTTATGCCTAGGTTCATGAAACTTCATAGGTATATTTATCATGACTCGCAGATGACCCCTATTGATTATCAGGTCACTAGGTCAAAGGTCAAGGTCACAGTGCAAAAAAATGTAATCACACAATGGCTGTCAAGGTCATGGTGACTCAACTTATAAAAATGGTTTCCGGATGATAAGTCAAGAATGCTTACACCTAGGATCATGAAACTTCATACGTACATTGATCATGACTAGCAGATGAAATAATGATGAAACTTGACCAGGATGTTTGTCTGGACAATATCTAGGTCAAGTTTGACATTTGGTAAAGATTGAATGAACCGACTCCTCTCAGGTGAGCGAACTAGGGCCATCTTGGCCCTCTTGTTCATGAAATATTAATGATACTTTTTAAACCCCTTCCCCAAAGGTGTAGGGGGTTATGGGAATGCTTTTTAATCGTCAGTCTGTCCCTAATATTTTTGTGTCCACTACAAACTTCCGTAAGACTTATAATAGTTTTTATAAAACTTAACGCCGACTTAAAATCCATAACAATATTCTCCCTCAAACGTTTTAGCCTCCCTTTTCGTGTCCCCGACATATCTCCTTAAGCATTTGAAGGAATTTACCATTATGAAACGTCATTGATATGATCAGACAATATATTGAAAGCATGAGTCAGTCATACTGGCTCAATTTCAAGGCCAAACTTCAAGGTCAAAGGGTTTTAGCATCCATTTTTGTGTCTGTTCAATATTTCCTATGACCTCTAAAAGATTTTCATAAAACTAGCCTTAAATGTTAAGGTCATTGGGACAATAGCTCAAAGGCATGAGTCAGTAATACTGGCGCAAAATCAAGGTCACCACTTAAAGAAACAAAAAATCTGGGCAGGGATATAGCTGTCTCTTAGAATGCCATGTTTTATACCAAGCTGTTGTTTTTTGGTTTATTTTAGGTATCAAGAATGTCAACGCAAGTTGTAGTTGAAAAAAAAGACTGTTCAAAGTGTGTCACTTATTGATTTATAGCAAGCACACGTCTAAATAGCATTTTCCTGGTAGTTTACTGGTTTTAGGGGTAGTATAATCTTGTGAGTCTATTTGTCAGGAACGTGAAAAACAGAAAGAAGAAAAGATGGCTGAGCGAAGACTTCACAGAGAAAGAAAAGAGGTTCACATAACTTTATATCTTTTATTGACAGATACGTCCTTGTTTTGTATTCCATTCTCAGTCTTATGCTTTAAATACAAAAACAGGCATTATTTCATGTAAAGGTATTTTTACATGATAGTGTTTTAAACAAGTTAACAATAAGCAAACAGATTTGATCGCAGATAGAAAATATGATCAGGTATTTTCACCAAAGTACAACTTTAGTTTAGATTTTCCTTATGTCTTATGAGCGTTAAAATTCCAACCCTGAGGGCCCTGTCTGGTTTGCAATAGAGTAAAAAGATGTTCATATTGACTGCTCAGTTGACAAATGTATAATTGTAAACATTGCTTAATGATTAATATTTTATCATCATAATTATAAGCAGAAATATTTAATCTTGCATATAAAACTTGATTAGAAATGTTTACTTTAGTACAACTTGAAGGTTTTTCGCAGAGCTGTTGTTGTTTTCTAAGTGATGTACAGCAGTTCATTCTGACTTCTCGTATCAGTCTCGTTCTGTGAAAACTGGGTTTAATGTATGTGCTTACATAGTCGTCCCAGATTAGCCAGTGCATTTGGTACAGGCTAATAAGGGACAACAATTTCCACTCAAAATGGATTTTCATTGAGAAGATACCTCCTGTTAACAAAAAGTCCCTTTAAAGTTGAAAGCGTTGTCCCTGATTAGCCTGTGTGGACTACATAGGCTAATCTGGGACGACACTTTGTGCACATGCTGTAAACCCAGTTTTCCCAGAACTAGACTAATTTGACAAATGTTGGTTGTTTCATCGCTTGCAGGAGCAGCGGAAGATGGAGTTTGTGTTGGCCAGGGAATTAAAGAAGCCTCGTGAAGACATGGAGCTGCGGGATTTCCAAGCAATGCCCGAGTATCCCAGAATTCCTGGCAACTGTGTTGATGGAGCAGCGATGGCTGACTGTCTCATGTCTCTGGAGTTCATGCATAACTTTGCCAAGCCACTGGGATTTGGTATGTACGCTGGGAATAGTTTTCCTAGTGTGTTTGCTTTTCGGCAAATTTCAACTGATGTAATAAGATATTTGTCAGTTATAAAAACGAAAACAGAGGACTATAAAAATTGAGAAAAAATGAGCTGTCATTTACTTTGATTCCCTTTGTTTCAATTTGTATTTATCCCCTGCAGCAGACCAGTAAGGTTGATTATAGTCAGTCTAACTGGGTCTGTCCTGTCTGTCTGTCCTGTCTGTCTGTCTGTCTGTCTGTCTGTCGTCTGTCTGTCTGTCTGTCTGTCTGTCTGTCTCTGTCCTGTCTGTCTGTCTGTCTGTCTGTCGTCTGTCTGTCTGTCGTCTGTCTGTCTGTCTGTCTGTCCTGTCTGTCTGTTCTGTCTGTCTGTCTGTCGGCTGTCTGTCTGCTGTCGGTCTGTCGTCTGTCTGTCCTGTCTGTCTGTCCTTCTGTCTGGTCTGTCTGTCTGTCTGGTCTGTCTGTCTGTCTGATCTGTCTGTCGTCGTCTGTCTGTCCTGTCTGTCTGTCTGTCTGCTGTCGTCTTCTTCTGTCTGTTCTGTCCTGTACTGTCGTCTGTCTGTCTCCGTCTGTCTGTCTGTCGGTCTGTCTGTCTGTCTGGCTGTCTGTCGTCTGTCTGTCTGTCTGTCTGTCTGTCTGTCTGTCTGTCTGTCTGTCTGTCTGTCTGTCTGTCTGTCTGTCTGTCTGTCTGTCTGTCTGTCTGTCTGTCTGTCTGTCTGTCTGTCTGTCTTGTCTGTCTGTCTGTCTGTCTGTCTGCTTCTGTCCTGTCTGTCTGTCTGTCTGTCTGTCTGTCTGTCTGTCTGTCTGCTGTCTGTCTGTCTGTCTGTCTGTCGTCTGTCTGTCTGGTCTGTCTGTCTGTCTGTCTGTCTGTCTGTCTGTCTGTCTGTCTGTCTGTCTGTCTGTCTGTCTGTCTGTCTGTCTGTCTGTCTGTCTGTCTGTCTGTCTGTCTGTCTGTCTGTCTGTCTGTCTGTCTGTCTGTCTGTCTGTCTGTCTGTCTGTCTGTCTGTCTGTCTTATCTTGTCTTGTCTTGTCTGTCTTGTCTGTCACACTTTTGTGTCCTGTTTTCTCCATGTCTCTTATTAAATTTTAAGGTTTTTCATGAAACTTGCCTCAAATGCTTATGTTTAGGGCCTTAATGGACTTTTCAGACGTTGTGAGTCAGTCATATTGGCCCAAGGTTCCGGTCTTATTTCAAGATCAAAGGTAAAAAGTGTCATAACAAAGGGTAAAATAAAGTACAACTTCATGCCTTATTATTATGCCCCCCTTCGAAGAAGAGGGGGTATATTGTTTTGCACATGTCGGTCAGTCGGTCGGTCTGTCAACCAGATGGTTTACGGATGATCACTCAAGAACGCTGAGGCGTAGGATCATGAAACTTCATAGGTACATTGATCATGACTGGCAGATGACCCCTATTGATTTTCATGTCACTATGCAAAAGTTCAAGGTCACTGTGACTCGAAACAGTTAAATGGTTTCCGGATGATAACTCAAGAATGCTTATGCCAAGGATCATGAAACTTCATAGGTACATTGATCATGACTGGCAGATGACCCCTTTTGATTTTCAGAACACTAGGTCAAAGGTCGAGGTCACAGTAACTCGAGGAGTAAAATGGTTTCCTGATGATAACTCAAGAATAATTGGGCCTTGGATCATGAAATTTCATAGGTACATTGATCATGACTGGCAGATGACCTCTATTAATTTTCTGGTTACTAGGTCAAAGGTCAAGGTCACAGTGACTCGAAACAGTAAAATGGTTTCCTGATGATAACTCATGAATAATTAGGCCTAGAATCATGAAACTTAATAGATACATTGATCATGACTGGCAGATGACCCCTATTGATTTCCAGATCACTAGGTCAAAGGTCAAGGTCACAGTGACTGGAAACAGTAAAATGGTTTCTGGATGATAACTCAAGAATGCTTAGGCCTATAATCATGAAACTTCATAGGTACATTGATCATGACTGGCAGATGAACCCTATTGATTTTCAGGTCACTAGGTCAAAGGTCAAGTTCACATTGACTCAAAACAGTACAATGGTTTCCGTTTGATAACTCAAGAATACTTAGGCCTAGGATCATCACTTCATAGGTACATTGATCATGACTGGCAGATGACCCCTATTGATTTTCAGGTCACTAGGTCAAAGGTCAAGGTCACAGTGACAAAATACGTATTCACACAATGGCTGCCACTACAACTGACAGCCCATATGGGGGGCATGCATGTTTTACAAACAGCCCTTGTTTCATGATTTCCTTGGCATTATTTCATTATTTCCCAACATCATGCCTTATTTCATTATTCCCTCAGACTCAGACAGTCTGCCCACTCTGAGAAGTCTGCAGGATGCTGTCTGCTGCAAGACAGAGGAGGACGCTGAAGAGTTCCTCTCCCTGGTTACCCACCTCCTTAGATACGCCCTTGACGACCCAGGCGTACCCAATCCAAAAGAGGTTAACAGGGTTTCGTTTGCATTACTCAGGATTTTGATTTCTGTTGATTTTTTTTTTCTAACATTTGGCAAACTTGTGTGCAGTACTTTATATAATGATTGCCTTTATTAAGCCTCAGGCCTGAAATTTCTGACTTCATTTTTTTTTGCAAGTAATTATTTTAAACATGAAACACGTAGACTTGGCTTACATGTCCTGTTTACTCTTTGATTTTGTTGCCAGATCAGGGTATTTAGGTTATTTGGTTATAGTATTGTACAGCTGAGAGCTGATTTGAAAATAAATGAGGTAAAAAGTCCAGAAGGACACATATAATACAGGTTAGTAAAATTTAAAATTTAAAAGTGTTCTATAACTTACTGGCCTATACATGAGGTTTAAGCTATACAAAGTCATACATCTTATGACACTATTATTTAGAAGATGTTTGTTGTCATGCGTGCGCAGGCTGTAACAAAGCTGGGTCAGAAGATCACAGACATTGAGGTGACAGACGTGATATTAGCGGAGGTGCTACGTGTGTTCATGGTGGCCAGGAACTGTGGAGAAACAGAGGTCAGAGTCCATGCAGTTATTATTTAGAAGCTATTTTAAGGTGTTGAATTTACAAATGACTTTTTAAAAATTAAATAATATGCCAGTTTTGAATGATTGGTGTTTGTTTGTTTGTAAGTAATTTTTGAATTTTTATATTTATTTTTATTTTCATGCATAATTTAATGAGCAATTCAATTAAAATACTTACATATTATTTTATGCTAAGTAATGAGAGATTTAAATAAAAAATCATTTAGATACAACCTGGTATTGCTCATTGTTCTGAAATAGCATACTATTGTACAAAAATACCTATATGTCTGTATTGCAGCATATAATTACTGATATACCATCCCTATTGAGGCATGTTTTATTATTATGCCCCCCTTCGAAGTAGAGGGGGTATATTGTTTTGCACATGTCGGTCCGTTGGTTGGTCCGTCCACCAGATTGTTTCCGGATGATAACTCAAGAACGCTTTGGCCAAGGATCATGAAACTTTATAGGTACATTGATCATGACTGGCAGATGACCTCTATAGATTTTCAGGTCACTAGGTCAAAGTTCAAGGTCACAGTGACTCGAAATAGTAAAATGGTTTCCGGATAATAACTCAAGAATGCTGACGCCTGGGATCATGAAACTAAATAGGTACATTGATCATGACTGGCAGATGACTCCTATTGATTTTCAGGTCACTTGGTCAAAGGTCAAGGTCACAGTGACTTAAAATAGTAAAATGGTTTCCGGATGATAACTCAAGAATGCTTACGCCTAGGATCATGAAACAATTTAGGTACATTGATCATGACTGGCAAATTACCCCTATAGATTTTCAGGTCACTAGGTCAAAGGTCAAGGCCACAGTGACTCGAAAATGTAAAATGGTTTCCGGATGATAACTCTAGAATGCTTAAGCCTAGGATCATGAAACTTCATAGGAACATTGATCATGACTGGCAGATGACCCCTATTAATTTTCAGGTCGCTAGGTCAAGTTCACAGTCACTCGAAACAGTTAAATGGTTTTCTGATGATAACTCAAGAATAATAGGCCTAGGATCATGAAACTTCATTGGTACATTGATCATGACTGGCAGATGACCCCTATAGATTTTCAGGTCACTAGGTCAAAGGTCAAGGTCACAGTGACAAAAACCGTATTCACACCATGGCTGCCACTACAACTGACAGCCCATATTTTAACTTTATAAAGTATGCTTTTATATTGTAGCTGAGTTAATACCTTTGTAACTTCCCTTTGGGATCTTGTTCTGTAATGTTAGTTTATGTTTAGACTGCTATAACAATAAAGTTAAGTGCACAGAAATGACGCTACCCTCAAGATGCATGTTCTGTTAAGTTACTTTATAAATACTGCTGTTAAATTGCAGCTAAGTGAGAACTTACATAACAACCAGATGGAGGCTTATTCTGTGATTGTATTTATATATACTGCAGTTCAATTGCAGCTAAGTGAGCTATTACTTAACAAACTTATTAAGGCTTGTTCTGTAATATTTTTATAGATAGTACTATTGCATTCCAGCTAACTGAATATCTTTGTAAATACCCCCTGGAGGCTTGTTCTGTAAAGTTACTTTATGAATACTTCACTTACAGAACCGCTAAATGATTACATTGAAAACAACCCTCTGGAGGCAAGTTCTGTAAGGTTTGTTATACATGTTTGATAACCCTCTGGAGGTATGTTCTGTAACATTATTTATAAACACTGCTGTTAAATTTCAGCTAAGCGAGTACCTACGTAACTACCCTCTAGAGGCGTGCTCTGTCTCACAGCGTGCAGCGGTGATAGCGTTCCTGTGTAATGAGCTCAACTGCAGCAAGATGATCACTATGGAGATAGAGAGCCACTTGGAAACCATGGCGGACATACGCCGCGACAAGTGGGTCATCGAGGGAAAGCTGCGAAGGTGGGTTGTTATGGGATTATTATAAGGAACTTTAAATTGCTTTTTGGTTATGATTGTGAAATGTTTCAGTCAGGAAATATATGATTTTTAAATCATTACAAAGTTATTTTTTGCTCTGCAAATAAGAGTAAATTATCAAATAATCAGAACATTTGTGAAGTGATAAATATTTCAGGTAGAAAAAAGATAGCTCTAATTTTAAAATAATTAAAAAGTTATTTTTGCTTTGAAAGAAGAGAAACTTATAAAATATTCAGAAAATTTAAGATGTATTGGTTTAAGTGTACATTTAGCTACATTATTGGGGTGAAATTTCTGAAGCTAGTTCAGACAATCCAAGGTTCTGGTATTATGGTCTTTTTCTGTCCTATTATCTGCTTCATTTGCATCAAAATCTCTCTAATATGATGTCCGTACTGTCTGCACAGGTTGCGTGTGCTGAGGAGCAAGAAGTTCAAGCCTGCAGCCAAGCCTGGGGGTGGGGAGGGGGAGGTTGGTGGGGAGGACAGTGTGATGACCTCCATCAGCAAGCAGAGTGATGAGGAAGAGGAGAAGGATGAGAGTGGCAATGAGGAGGAGCCCTTCAATGAGGCTGAAAATGTATGTCAGTTTAGCTTGTTTGGAGTCCTAGGTTGATTGACACAATCTTTAGTGTGTGGTTTTAAAAGACTCTTTGAAGTCTTAGGCTTAGAGACACTCTCCTGTCATAGGCTTATAAGCAATAGGCTTAGAGATACATTCTTAAGTCATAGGCTTATAAGCAATAGGCTTAGAGATACATTCTTAAGTCATTGGCTTATATGCAATTTGCTTATAAAGACAAGACACTGTTATGTCTTAGGCTTATAAGAAATAGGCTTAGAGAGACATTCTTAAGTCATATGCTAAAAAGCAATAGGCTTATAGAGACATTCTTATGTCATAGGCTTATAAGCAATAGGCTTAGAGATACATTCTTAAGTCATAGGCTTATATGCAATAGGCTTAGAGATACATTCTTAAGTCATAGGTTTATAAGCAATAGGCATATGGAGTCATTCTTAAGTCATAGGCTTATAAGCAATAGGCATATGGAGTCATTCTTAAGTCATAGGCGTATAAGCAATAGGCTTAGAGAGACATTCTTATGTCATAGGCTTAAAAGCAATAAGCTTATGGAGTCATTCTTAAGTCATAGGCTTATAAGCAATAGGCTTATGGAGTCATTCTTAAGTCATAGGCGTATTAGCAATAGGCTTAGAGAGACATTCTTATGTAAAAGGCTTATAAGCAATAAGCTTATGGAGTCTTTCTTATGTCATAGGCTTATAAGCAATAGGCTTAGAGAGACATTCTTATGTCATAGGCTTATAAGCAATAAGCTTATATGGAGTCATTCTTAAGTCATAGGCTTATAAGCAATAGGCTTATGGAGTCATTCTTATGTCATAGGCTTATAAACAATAGGCTTATGGAGTCATTCTTAAGTCATAGGCTTATAAGCAATAGGCTTAGAGAGACATTCTTATGTCATAGGCTTATATGTTATAGATTTATAGAGACACTCGTATGTATTTGGCTTATAAGCTAAAGGCTTAGATAGACATTCTTCAGTCATAGGCTTATAAGCAATAGGCTTATAGAGACATTCTTATGTCATAGCCATAACAAAAATCTTAGGTCTTAGATTTATTGAGAAACTTTAGTCTTATGCTTGCAGTGAAAGTCTCAAATCTATGGCTCACAGAGATGGTCGTAAGTCCAAGGCTTGTAGAGACATTCAATTGTCTACTCATGATAAAAAACCCTTTGGCTTAAAGTGCCACCCTTTATGCTTAGTCGTATGCTCATAGACACACTTTCATGTCATAAGCTTATGCAGACTTATGGGCTGTGCTCTGTGAAAGGGGGGTTTAATGCATCTGCGTAAAGTGTCTTTCCAGATTAGCTTGTGCAGTTTGCACAGGCTTATCAGGGACGACATTTCTGCTTTTATGTTATTTTTCATTAAAAGAAAGTCACTTTTTAGCAAAATTCCAGTTTATGCGGAAAATGTCGTCCCTGATTAGCCTGTGCGGACTGCACATGCTAATCTGGGACAACACTTAACCCACATGCATTAAAGCAAACAAAACAGATATAGATATCTTACAGAGAAAAAAGAGGCCAATGAAAAATATCCTGTACATGTTATGTTTAATAGGCTGAGGATGATCCGACAACACTGGAAGAGTGCCAGAAACAGATTGAGAAGCTTCAGAAGCAGCATCTGCAGCATCGCGAGAAAGTGTTCACGGAATCCCAGCATGTGCGCGCCACCGATCTCGGGCAGGACCGATACAAGCGTAACTACTGGATACTGCCACATGTGGGTGGGGTGTTTGTTGAAGGGATGGAGTCAGGGGAAATTAAAGGCATTGTCATGCCAAAGTCTAGAAGCGAGCGATCGGATTCGAAACTGATGAAAATTGAGGTCATTGGAGAGAAGACTGAAAAGAAGGGCATTGCTTTGTTGGAGGATTTTGCGGAAAGGAAGGCATTTGAGATAAAGATGGAAGTAGAGGACATGAAGGCGGAAATTGTGAAGGAAATGCCAGTAGAGGAAAAGCATATCAATGGTGTGATCAAATTTAAGAAAAACTTTATTAAATCAGAGGAAAAAACAACAGTGAAGTTAGAAATGGGAAAAGATTCAGAAAATTTGCAGAAAGCAATTGTCAAGGATGAAATTAAAACAACCGACATTCCACAGGAAATGAAACCTCTATGTAATGGTGATCTGCCAAAGAGCTCCAATAAACTATTGAATGACCTAACCCAACCTCATTGTAACTCAGGAACGGACGAACAGGTCAAGTCGCCCACTAAACACGTCGAGCTAAAGATTCCAAGTATCAAGTCTAGTGCAATAGAGGAAACAGAGAGAACCAGTGTGGTCGCAAATGTGACTAGCTCTGACTTACTATCATCATGTGCTAAGACATCTAAACTGAGTGAATACAGAGTGTCGTCAGGAAATAGTAGTATAAACTGTGACGCAAGTACTGCTTTAAAGTTCATTTCTTCGCTCTCAGATATGTCATCCTCATATTCATCCTCCCCTGCCTTTACCTCATCCTTGTTCACAAATACCTCATTATCAGATCATGTGACTAAGTCGACCAATCACAATTCATTTCTTCAGTCAACGCCCCGCCCTCCACCGGCCCATTCTCATGACACCCCACCTCATAGGGAACGGAAACATAGTTTTATGAGCATAGACTCCATTCTGGACAAAACCCCAGTTTCTAGTCATAGTGACATGTTGTCACAGCATGGCGCCTTGCCTGTTAACCCATTTGAGACCATGTCTCACAAGAGTGTTGATGATTCTGAAAAATCTGAGATGGGGCCATGGTTCAGTCTGTTGCCACGGCTACCATGTGATGACATGTCACTCACGCGGGGACAGCACTCGTCTGGGTTGCTTCTGTCGCCATTTTTGTCTCAACTGCCATTCCATCCTTTCTCGTGTAGTCCAACTTACTCGTCATTCCAAATGAGTCCACTCATGACAACTACGGCCGCAATCAGTAAGACATTGTCGTGTGTCTCGTTGTCGAGTGTGACCCAGTCTGCCAGTGATACGTCTTTCAAGAAGCCAGAACCAGTCAGCTCTAGTCAGAATTCCAACCCCAACCCAGCAGATGTTCTCAAAGCCTACCAAGGGGAGGCACAACCTATACCAGAAGGTATTAAACACTAGTAGTTCACTTTTATGTAGATTATAGGTTTCAGTTTAGTTTTTTTAACTTTGAACTTTTTCATATTTGATGACATTGTTCTGAAAACAGTGGCCTGCATTACAATTTCTTAAAATAACACTCCGTCATTAATTTCAAATATGTGGAGACTTAAAAACATTTAACTCAATTAAAAAAATGAATTATTTGAATTTAATTACAAGTTGGTTGTGGTTGCTTTGTTGGTTGCAAACAATGGTTGTTTTATAGTTATCCCCACGCTTTTTGTAAAAAAGGTGGGGATATTGTGGTGATCTCCGCCGTCCGTCCGTCCGTCCGTCCGTCCGTCTGTCCGTCCGTCCTGGCCACTATCTCCTCCTACACTAAAAGCACTAGAACCTTGAAATTTACACACATGGTAGCTATGAGCATATGTGCGACCCTGCACTATTTGGAATTTTGATCTGACCCCTGGGTCAAAAGTTATAGGGGTTGGGGTGGGGCCGCGTCAGAAATTATCACTCATTTTTTTAGGTTATTTTACATTTACTTCTTTATTTCTACACCGATTCACTTCAAATTGATACTGGACCTCACCTATGACAATACGGTCAATCTCAACCATGCATGGCCCCATTCCCAACCCTGGGGCGCCCCGCCCACATAGGCCACACCCACCAAAAATTTCCATTTACTATAATTTTTTCATTTCTACACGGATTCACTTCAAATTGATACTGAACTTTTGTTACGACATTAGGGTCAATCTCAACTATGCATGGCCCCAATCCCAACCCTGGGGCGCCCGCCCACATAGGCCACACCCACCAAAAAATTCCATTTACTATAATTTTTTCATTTCTACACGGATTCACTTCAAATTGATACTGAACTTCTCTTATGACATTAGGGTCAATCTCAACTATGCATGGCCCCATAACCAACCCTGGGGCCCCGCCCACATAGACCACACCCACCCAAAATTGCCTTTACTATAATTTCTTCATTTCTACACCGATTCACTTCAAATTGATATTGAACTTCTCTTATGACAATACAGTCAATCTCAACTATGCATGGCCCCATTACCAACCCTGGGGCGCCCCGCCCACATAGACCACACCCACCCAAAATTGCCTTTTACTATAATTTCTTCATTTCTACACCGATTCACTTCAAATTGATACTGAACCTCTCTTATGACAATACGGTCAATCTCAACTATGCATGGCACAATTACCAACCCTGGGGCGCCCTGCCCACATATGTCACACCCACCCAAAATTGCCTTTTACTATAACTTCTTCATTTCTACACCAATTCACTTCTAATTGATGATGAACTTCTCTTATGACAATACGGTCAATCTCAGCTATGCATGGCCCCATTACCAACCCTGGGGCACACCTAGGTCAAACATTCGGCGTGGGGATACGCGTCGGCCTCTGCCGCGCCATTTCTAGTTAATCATATGGTTGTGTTTGTAAATTATTACCTTGATACCAGAAGCAGGTTTTATTTGTTTTTCTTTAGAAATAAGTTTATTTACTTTACAAGTGATCTGCTGTCTTAGAGTCTGAATATCAACATTTCATTATTTCAAGTTGAATAAGTTGTTTTTAGTGTTTATTGTGGCTTAAACTGTAGAATTCTTATAGAAATATCCCTTTAAGATGGGCCTTTAACCTTTAACCACTTACATACTTATTTTGACGTCTTTGTAGTCCCTTAGAAAGTTCGATTAAATTAAAGACCATAGGAGATTCAAGTTTTAAAGGCTTCATTTCCAAACTTAAGATGCTGATGACCAGCAAACAGCATAACACCTGTACAGACTGCGAGTTACTTGCAGGCTGTTCTGGTTTATGCCGGTTGCAAAAGCCATTTTACATTGCTTCGGAGGGGGAAAGGGTTACCAAAAGAACCAGCCTTAATGCATGTACAACAAGTGTCGTTTCAAATTAGCCTGTGCAATGTGCACAAGATTACACTAACTTTCTGCTTTTTTTTATTTTTATATGTAAAGTAAATCCAATCTAGGTGGAAAGTGTCGTCCCAGATTAACCTGTGCGAACTCACAGGCTACTCTGGGATGACACTTCACCCACTTGCATTAAGCCCAATACTCCATAATTCCATATCTGCACAGTTCAAGCATGGCTGGTGCTAGAGCAATGTTCAATAACTCCATAATTCCATATATCTGCAGAGTTCAAGCGTGGCTGGTGGAAGGTCATTGACCCCCAGCAGGTTCACGATCTACAGAAATGTCTCCATCCCCGGGGCATACGTGAGCGCGAGCTGCAGAAAACCATCCAGAAGTATCACCAGTACACGCTCGCTTCCTGCTCTGTTGGAACTGATGGTATGGGGATTTTATTCATTAACCTCAGCTTATATGCACTTGGTATTTTGAGATATTTGTTAAATATTTTTGCGCAGTTGCAAGATTTGAATGCGTATTATGTTGTTGACTGTTGTTGGTTTCCTCAGTAATATTTTCATTATCTAATGGTTTCGACCTGAATATTTTCATTATCTTATGCTTTCCTCAGTAACATTTTCATTATGTAATGGTTTCCTCGGTAATACTTGCATTATCTAATGGTTTCATCAGTAATATTTTCATTATCTAATGGATTCCTAGGTAATATTTTCAAGATGTAATGGCTTTCTCAGCAACATTTTCATTATATAATGGTTTGCTCAGTAATGTTTTAATTATTTTATAGTTCCTCTGTAATCATGTCTAGGATGCAGTTAACCTACAGTTAGGATCATATTTTGGAAAGTTTTACCTGATTTTTTTTTAACGCAAAAAAATTAACTTGCAATTTTTAGGGGGTAAGCCTAAACGTAATTGACACGTTTATTTAAATAGCGATACAAATCTGTTGAGAAGTTGGACAGCTTATTTTGATGTTTTACTTACCAATATCCAACACTGATTTCTTGCCAAAATGAAATGTTTATGAGAAGCAGTTCTATAAAAATTAGCATTTGTTGTTTAAATCTTGACCGGTTAACGTAGTAATGATGTGAATGTATCATAAGCTTCCCCACCAAAAGTAAAATAATGACACGCAAAAAGAGTTTAGATCTTTAAATTTTGACTCATATGCTTTTGCGCAGGAAAAATAAATACTCAATCTGACATGCATTTACAAAATTATTAAACTAAATGTTATCAAACTTTTTAAAAGAAGATTGTATGGCCTTTTATGTAATCAAAGCAAGCGATCTGAAATTACTTTCTTTTCTATAGATAACACATACGCTAAATATGACATTCAGTATATAACAGTATACTTTAACATTTTTACTTTTTGAGCTTGTTCACTTAACTGGTTGATAACTGGTAACAGTAACAGGTTAACCAGTAAATGTTGTTTTGTAACCTGTTTCATCCCTGATGGTTTCCTAGTAATATTTTCATATTTGTTTTGTTTCCTCAGTAATAATTTCATTATCTTATGTTTTCCTCATTAATTATATTTTCATTCAGCCTGACAAATGTTAGTGTGCTTACAATTTAATTTAAAAACAATATTTTTTACGCTCACCTTTAAAAGTGATGCAATTATTGTGATTTTAACAAGGTATAAAGGTCAATCAAGATAAATATGATTTTATACAGCTCAGTGTAAAACATTTGTAGCTAAAACCTTTGTAGCTATTGTACAGAAATGTTAGCAAATATGAGCAGTTTGTATTACTTTTTCTCATATGTATACCAAATGGTCAAGATAACAAATGATATGATCCTTTCTCTGCAAAAATGGCCCTTAATGCATGCGTTTAAAGTGTTGTACAAGAGTAGCCTGTGCAGACTGCACAGGCTATTCTGGGATGACACTTCATGCATATGAATCAATGCAGGTTTTCCCAAATTTAGGCTCACATAATTTTGTATGATGTTAAAGATGTTTACTGCATGGAATCAACCTCTGAGGAAGAAGTAACTGATGATGAAGAAGACAACTCTGACAATTCTGAAAAAGCCAATGACTCTGAAGTACCAAGTAAGCCTGCCGGTGATATAGCTGAAGCTGAGAAAAACAAACAGTCTGGAAAACAAGACAAAGAGAATCTAGTTGACAAACCAAGGTCAGGTGATAATGACAATCTGGTCAATGGTTGTGATCATGACACTGATGACTCTAAGATGGATTTAGGTGAGACAGATGGGGCAAACTCATCTAATGATAACAAAGATGAATCAAAGCAAAAGGAGGATAAAGAAAAATGTGACAGGAACAATGATAGTGATGAGAAATCAGATAATAAAACCAAAGGGAAAAATAAGAAAATGAAGGGAAATAAGAAAACAAAACTGGTGAAGAAGATGAAGAAAGTAAAGAAGCCTCCACCAACTATCGACTGCAAAACTCGCTCTGATGAAGCAGATAGAATGGTTCTGGATGAGGTGGAGTCATTTGAAGACAGAATTGCTACAGCCAGTCTCCAGATCAAGGTATGGTAATTATTGAGTGTAAATTCTTGCACCCATGCTCCTACCGGTAAGCAATTGCAGTTTAATGATACTTTTTTTTTGTCATCGGCAAAATAAATGAGTTATAGCAAGAGAAAATATGTCTGTATTATAACTAAAAAACACATTTTGGTTACTTTTGCGTACATTATATCATACATTAAATATAAAAAAAACTTGCCATAAAAGAAAAAAAAAGTTGGAAAATTTAAAGTTTAAGGTCAGTTCCATAGTCAAATATTAACAAACAAGATCTTACATCTTAACTGATTTCACAACCGATTTCACATAAAACCCCTGATCACTGGGTTATAAGTTGTATGTTTATATTATGCAGCGATTTTACATTGACTTATTTTGCCACATATATCCATTTATACACCAGACTAGAGAGTAGCAAGCATATTATGAAGTGTCCAACCCCTGTACCAATTCCCCCAACAACCTTAAATATGCTTTGCATTCACACACACACACACACATATATATATTATATATGTTTATATATATGCATTCACAAATGTTTTGAATTGTCTTGTTCTGCATAGTCCTGTCATTTCTCTGTGGTTCTGTGTCTGCTAGGGATGGAAGCTGTCCCCAAAGACTCGCAGTGAAGAGTCTGAGATCCGGGTCGTGCCTCGTGGAAGCGTCAAGCGTGATGAAAATGACTGCTATCCCCTGGAGGCTGCTAAAGAACGACTGCTGCAGCTGGAGTTGAACATTGAGCGCCGATACTTGAAGCCTCCATTGTCCAAGGCGTGAGTTGCACACATGCATATGTAATAAATATAGACAATAACAGTTTGTGTCATTTTAGCAATTTTCATTTTGTTATTTTGTTAACTTATTAATATATTGTTTTTTCCTTGTATAATGATGCCTATTATCTGATAATGACAGGAGTATGAATCTATGCCTGTTATTATAGACAAGAGTTCAACATTTTTAACACTTTCTTTTATAAATTGACGATATTTCTTATATGTAAGCAAAGAATGCATTTATTTAAGGAATGAAATAAAAACTGAATCCTGCTTATTACTTGAATTATAGTTTTACTTTGGTTAAAATGCCTGCATATAGTCTAGTGTATATCCAACACCTGATGTCTCATCTGTATTCAACACCTGCAAAAATATGAGCCTTGTTGCGGAAAAACTGGGCTTAATGCATGTGCGTCAGGTGTAATCCAAGATTAGCCTGTGCAGTCTGCACAGCATAATCAGGGACGACACTTTACGCCTATACTTTTTTTGTTTAATAGAGATTATCTTGACATGAAAAATTCCATAAAAGAGGAAAGTTTACACACATACATTATGCCAAGTTATCCCAGAACAATGCTCATATTGTCTGGATATAATCTCTATTCTCGCTGTCTCACTTATCCAGCAGACACAGACTCAGCCTGAACAGCATATCGTCTCAATCCCAAACAACCCAGTCTACACCACCCTCTCAGACCCCACCCCACCAGCAGCAGATGACAGCGGACCAGTCCAATGAGGACGCGGACTCTGAGGTGGACTTTGAGAACCTGCCCATTGGACTGCAGATGTGGCGCATTGCAGTTGCCACGGCGACCTCGCCTGCCCAGCTCATGCTGTGTGTGGTGCAGCTGAACCAGTGCATCGCTTGGGAGAAGTCCATTATGAAAGTGGTAAGGGGTGAATTAATTTAATGATCCGCATTCTGGGAAAACTTAATCAATGAGCGTTTAGTGTCGTCCCAGATTAGCCTGTGCAATGTTTTTGCTTGGTAAAAAACTTGTTTATATAAAAAATTCCATATAAGAAGAAAGTGTTGTCACTTATTAGCCTGTTCGGACAATCTGGGAAAACACTTTACGCACATGTATGAAGCGCATTGTTGCCAAAATGAGGTTCACATTGACTTCTCAGTGGTTTTTTTGGTGACTAAAAAGATGTAATCTGCATTTCCACAACTTTTGAAAAACCTTTTCTAATCCATTGATAGGCATAATGCTGACCCCTTTTATGTACCAATGGTAGTAAAATTCAGCTAGGTGATATGGTTTGTGTGTGCTCAACATATGCCCAACAAATAAGACATGTTATTAAATAACTGTGCTTTCCTTCTTTATGTTTCTTATACAAATATATTGATTATATCTGGGAATAATTGGTCAATTGATATATATGGTTGGATATTTAGCATTAATACATAGCAATAATATTTCTTGGTTTATTAATTCCACGCTCACACACTGCTGTATACTTGTGTTTTTATGTGACGATGTTTCTTACAGTTGTGCCAGATATGCCGTAAAGATGATAATGAGGCAGAGCTGCTACTGTGTGATGGCTGTGACCGTGGTTACCATACCTACTGTTTTAAGGTACTTAGCTTTATATTACACAACACTGCCACTGCGCAAAACAATGCAGCTACCAATATTATCAATAACAACATCAGGATAACAAATTCCATGAACAACTACCTCCAATGCTGTCATTGACACCAGCAATACTATTAACTTCACATGCAGCACCAGTAACACAGCAAACTCCACTAGCATGAAAACTACCACCACTACCATAAACATTAATACCAAAAGCACGCATATCTGTCGCCGCCATATTACATTCAACTTTTTTAAAAGTAACACTAATTCTTAGAACAGCATTGGGAATTAAGGTTTAATGCCTGTTAGTGTAAACAGTAGTAAATTAAAACTCAGTTTTTAATTTGAACTTCTGGCATTTGACAATCATCTGGACTTTTTTTTATTATTGCCAATTCGTTTGTCTAAACAAGATTTAAAATTAAGATTTACCAGTACCTGTAAACTGTTGTGGAATTTTTCACTGATTTATTCAATTTAGCCTTGCTCTGGAATAAACAGGTTTAACCCTTTGCATGCTCGAAAAATTTTCCTCTGCTAAAATGTTGTCTGCTGAATTTCTAAAATTAGCATTTTCTTCAAATTTTTTCAAAGAATACTATCAGAATAGCAAACAGTTTGGATCCTGATGAGACGCCACATTCTGTGGCGTCTCATCTGGATCCAAACTGTTTGCTAAGGCCTTCAAAATTCGGTTACAGCACTGAAAGAGTTAAAGCATTTGCGTAGGGTGTCATCCCAGATTACCTTGTTCACTCTGCACAGGCTAATCAGCGACAATACTTTTTACCTAAACTGGATTTTAGTTAAGAAGAGATGTCCTTTAAATAAGTAATACATTAAAAGCGGAATGTGTCGTTCTTGATTGACCTCTACACACTGGCTAACTTGGAACTACGCACATGCATACAGCCTGGTTTCCAAAAGTGTGGCTTTACTATATGATGAGAACCAGTCAAGTATCTGTTTGCTTGCTAAATGCCTTCGACTCATTTCTACCTGCAGCCCAAGCTAGAGAGTATTCCAGATGGAGACTGGTACTGCTATGAATGTGTTGCCAAGGTATGTGGTTGTCATGGAAACAACATCTACCATAGTTATTTTATATGTCTTGGGACATTGCAATTTTGGGACACCTTTACCATTCATAACAAAATTATTATCGTTGTGATTTTTAGCTCACCTGAGCACAATGTGCTCATGGTGAGCTTTTGTGGTCACCTTTTATCCGTTGTGCGTTGTCTGTTGTGCGTCGTGCTCGTCCGTTGTGCGTCGTGCGGCGTCAACATTTGTCTTGTTAACTTTCTAGAGGCCACATTTATTGTCTAATCTTCATAAAATTTGGTCAGAAGATTGGTCTCAATTATATCTTGGATGAGTTCGAAAATGGCAACGTTTGCTATAGTAAAAACCTTGTTAACACTCAAGAGGCCACATTTATTTTCCAATCTTCATGAAACTTGCTCAGATGATTTGTTCTCATGATATCTTAGATGAGTTAAACAATGGTAACCTTTGCTTGAAAAACATGGCTGCCAAGGGGTGGGGAATTTTTCCTTATATGGCTATTGTAAAATCGTGTTAACACTCTAGAGGCCACATTTACTGTCCTATCTTCATGAAACTTGGTCAGAAGATTCATTCCGATAATATCTTGGACGAGTTCAAAAATGATGCCGGTTGATTAAAAAACATGGCTGTTAGGGGTCTGGGCATTTTTCCTTATATGGCTATAGTAAAACCGTGTTAACACTCTAGAGGCCACATTTATTTTCCGATCTTCATGAAACTTGGTCAGAAGATTTGTCCCAATAATATCTTGTTATCTCAGGTGAGCAACTTTGGGCCTTTCAGGCCCTCTTGTGAAATTATCTGATACCTCAGGAATCTTTAACAGAAGTGAAGTTTCTAAATATTGGGATGAAATTAGTGGGAAGTTTTGTGTGTTCTTATCAAATGACAAGAAAGAAAAGTGCTGCAATATACTAGTATAGTAATTATGGTACTATTTATAATACAATGTTATGTTGTTACATATTGTTAATAGAAAGTTTATTTTACTGTGATTGAGTTAAATATGAGTTAAATTCCTTTCTATTGTATCCAGCCTAAATGATAATAATCTCATGAATAATAGTTGGCATATTTTATTATATGAATGGTAAACAATACTTACATATTTGAGTATAAATGACTGAAAACGTTTATGTTTTACAGTTAACTTATACAACATTAAAGCTGTGAAAATCTGTCACATAAATATAAAGTGATAACCCTGTATCCACAATCTTGCATCCAATTAATCTCATTTTCAAATCTAGGAACCATAAATCTGGGCGTTGCTTTAAAAACCAATAGATGTAAATTTCATTTTGTGTCATTACTTTTCATTGGCGGAAAAAACAAACACTGTGGTTGAAGTATGTACCAATCAACCATTTAAAAGTTGTTACATTATTTCCATAAGATAAACAAATACAATACCTATTGATTATATTACCCTGTTGGGAGGCGGCATAGTGGAGTCATTTTGTTTGAGGTTTGGACAGTCTTTATAACATGAGTGTGGTCTGTGAAAACTAGGGTTATTGCATGTGGGTAAAGTGTCGTCCCAGATTAATCAGGGATGACACTTTACACATAACTGGATTTGTGCTAAGATTTTATTTCTTTTAAATGAAAATACCATGCAAGCTGAAAGTGACATCCCTGATGAGCCAGTGTGCTCTGCTCATGTATTAAGACCAGTTTTCCCAGAATGAGGCTCATATTGTTGTTGTTGTTTTCAGGCAGTGGGAGAGTCCTGTTGTCTGGTGTGTGGCAGACGTCTGGGTAAAATGGCTGAGTGCATGCAGTGTAACCGCTGTGTTCATATCGAGTGTCTGGAACCACCGCTACCAAGGTGATTGAGAATTGTGCAGAAATGTTTGATTTATTTTTATGCCCTCCAAGGTGGGCATATAGTGATTGTGTCACACTTTTGCGTTTAGATTTGGAAAAATGTTCATAACTTCTATGTTGCTTCAGATGTAACCTTCATATTTGGTATGCATGTGTTTATGGACAAGGCCTTTCCATACGCACACAAATTTTGAACTTTTTTACCTTTAACTTAGGGTCCGCGTTTAGGTTTCGAAATCTGCGTTTAGGTTTGGAAAAAGCGTTTTTCGGGGGCATATGTCTTCCTATGGAGACAGCTATTGTTACGTAAGATATTGATTTTTATTGATAATTACATTTGCCATTGAACAAGGATTATGTGAAAATTATTTTGTTGCTGTCCTGAACTTAAATAGTCTATTTTAAAAGAGGTATATCAATAAATTAATGACTTTTGTATTGTTTTCAGAGTTCCTAGGAAATGGCACTGTGCCACATGTAGTGATACTGTGAAGGTAAATTTCTATTGGGAACTTTAGTATCCACCCCCCACTCTAAAGCATGAAGAATATGTCATATATAAAGTTGTTAAACAATTTATGATATCATTTAAGGAGTCACACCCAGTTTAAGTTGTGTTTTTTTCTGTTCTGTATCTTGGTTATCATGCAAACCATTTATATGGGGATGAATATAATATATCAAATAGATTTCACATTCGAACAGTTACAAGATTTGCGTTTATTGATTGTTTAATAGCTATAGGGTTATATTTTAAATGACAAATGGATCTTCTTTTGCCAAATCTGTTCCCAAAGTTTCCATTTGATAGTTTGACTTTCAGATGTTTGGAGATCGAGATATTTGGTGTAAACATAAAGAGTTTTGAATTTTATATAACTATTTTACTCATTAGTTTCTGTTAAGTATTTTCCTTATTTAAGTTGTATTCAAATTTATTACAATGTTATTAATCCAAAAAGTATACTTTTGTCCCCCATTTAAAGTTTTAAGGTAAATTGATTCATTTTCACTGGTATAGACCAAATTCCCAAAATGGTGAAAAAAAGTGCTGAGTTATGAAATTCCCTGTATGTTGTTGACAGGGCTCTGGTAAGAAGAGACCTAGGAAGAACTCCACAGCAAGTACCGTTTCCACGTCCACCCCGTCCAATCCAGCACCTGCCCCCGTGGTTATCCCGGCAACCCAGTCGCCCCCACCCCCTCCCGCGGCCACCCCCACTGCTGATCTCACCCCTACAGGCCGTAAGAGGCGTTGCGATTTTGGGATGCCGAGAAAAAGAAAATCCTCTGAGTCCATGGATACAGATAGCTTTAGAAAACAGTTGGATGATTCTATAAGCAGTGTGGATGATAGTTCCGTAATGGCATTTGGTGATAAGTCGGAGAAATTGAGTGATAGCGAAAGATATAAACTCCAGGAGCAATCAGGAGATATGCGGGTTTGCAAGTAAGTCGTGCTTGCTTTCAGTTTCACTACAACAGATAGCTTAGTTTTAATTAATTCATTGGTTTGTGCAAATGCAAAATGTGTATTTATCAGATTATAATTGAAGACGTTTGCAAGGAATTATGGATAGATTTGAGATAAAAATGTGCAATTTGTGTAAAAAACATAAAATTAAATACTAACTGTAGGTAATAATGCCATGTTTATTTAGTCTTTTTAGTTTATAACCAAAAATGTGTCTATTATGTGGGAATAAATATTAAACTCGATATCAAATGTTTAGACCTGATGATATTACAAGCTGAAATGGGGCCTTAAAAGTCCTTTTGTTAGATCCCCTTTTATAGAGGCAATCTGAAGATCTTTTCGAAGCTTCAAAGTACTGCTTATTTCAAGACAATTTCAAAAGTGTCATGTAAGGCCTAAGGCTTTTGATGGGATAAAGTGAAAAAAGAGCCTCTCTTTGGGAAAATAGGCCAATCAGGGACAAGACTTTCTGCCTGGACTGGATTTTGTTAGGAAGAGACTTTCTTTAAACAAACAATTCCATCAAAGCAGAGACTTTAAAGAGACTTTCTTTAAACAAACAATTCCATCAAAGCAGAGACTTTAAAGAGACTTTCTTTAAACAAACAATTCCATCAAAGTAGAGACTTTAAAGAGACTTTCTTTGAACAAACAATTCCATCAAAGCAGAGACTTTAAAGAGACTTTCTTTAAACAAACAATTCCATCAAAGCAGAGACTTTAAAGAGACTTTCTTTAAACAAACAATTCCATCAAAGTGGAGACTTTAAAGAGACTTTCTTTAAACAAACAATTCCATCAAAGCAGAGACTTTAAAGAGACTTCCTTTAAACAAACAATTCCATCAAAGTGGAGACTTTAAAGAGACTTCCTGTAAAGAAATAATTCCATTCAAGCAGAAAGTGCAATACCTGATGAGCCAATGCGGACAGCACAGGGTTATCTGGGACAACACTTAACGCACATCTGTAAAGCCCCGTTTTCCCATTACAAGGCTCAATTGTAAAGTATATGAGCAGTGCTCTGTGAAAACTGTGTTTAATGCATGTGCGTAAACTGCCGTTCCATCTTAGCCGGTGCAGTCTGCAGAGGCTAATCAGGGCGACACTTTCAGCTGTTATGGTATTTTTCGTTTACAGAAAGTCTCTTCTTAGCAAAAATCCAGTTTTAGCGGAAAGGGTCGTCCCTCATTATCCTAAGCGGACTGCACAGGCTAATCTGGGACGACAATTTACGCACATGTATTAAACCCCTTTTTACAGAGCAAGGCCCATATTTTGACTCAAACTCATGTTAACCCTTAATCACTTAGATATTTTGAGGCATTTGTAGTCCATTTAAAGATTACATTTACTTAATTAAATACATTCATTTCTAAATTCAAGTTTTAAAGGCTTCATTTCCAACCGTTAGTTACTGATGAGCAGCAAACGGCATAAAACCTGAACAGACTGCGAGTTTACCCCAACTCAAGGTCAATGTCACACGTCAAGGTCAAAAGCCATTTTCACTTTGCTTCTTATGGGTGAATGGGTACAGTATATGTTTTTTCTGCAGACTGATTCTGACTGAGATGATGAAGCATGAAGATGGATGGCCGTTCCTGCAACCAGTCAACTGCAAGCACTTCCCCTCCTACCGCAAGTACATCAAGTGTCCCATGGACTTTGGAACCATGAAGGTTAAACTCAGGGATCATGTGTAAGTGATAAGAACAGTTGTATTGAGCCTCGTTCTGGCAAAGCAAGGCTCAATGCATGTGTGTTAAGTTTTGTCCCAGATTAGCGTGTGCACAGGTTGATTTTGGAGGACCCTTTCTGCCTCACTTGGGTTTTTACTAAGAATAGACTTACTTTAAACCAAAAATACCATAAAAGTGGAAAGTGTAATCCCTAATTAGCATGTGTACACTTTATGCACATGCATTAAGCCCAGTTTTCTCAGAATGTGCCTCTCAAGGATCTTGCGTAAGTGATAAGCAAATTTGTTTTATTGGTGAAATCAAGTTAGAGACAGCTGAAAAGTATTATGATTTTGGGTCAAGTTTAATTGGTGTATTATCTTTCACACTTTTAATGTAAAAACACTACACTTGTTGCTGAAAGTGAACTCCTGTTTCAATTGTTCATTGATAACACTTATAAGAAGACCAATTTGATTATACAATAATTTTGATCACAGTGAAACTAAAAAGTCCTCATCAATAAAATAACTAATTAAAAATCTATAAAAAGAATATTATTTTTAATCTCAAAGTTATAATGGCTCGACCATAAACCATGTTGATTTTGTAAGCTAAAAAGAAGATAACAAACAACAACAATAGTTTGTTATAAACAAATGTATTTTCATTACAGATATCAGAAAAGGATTGAGTTTGTGAATGATTCTATCCTTGTGTTTGATAACTGTCAGCTATTCAACGAGGATGACTCAGAAGTAGGTCAGTGTGGACACAACATGCGTGCGTTCTTCATGAGGCGCTGGAAGGAGTTGCTCTTTGAGGGCATGACAGAGAGGGTGTGATGGGGCTGTTTTCTGTAGGAAGCGATCATTTGCCTGAAGCTATTGTATTTATGTTGCTAGTATTTTGTGTTATTAATAAACAATATTTAGCGTGTTTATTAGAAGATGATCAGCCCAATGTTTGTATCTCTTCACTCTAATGGTAATATTTCAGCTCTGCTGTGCTAACTCAAGAAATCATGGGTGATATAAATTAAGACACATACAGCACATGCTGTTTGGTGTATGTAAATTTGGCTTGGTGTAAGTTTACCATGCAAGTTATCATGCTTTATGATGAAAAGCATAGAAATCATAGATCCTTTCTTTTGTTAATTTTAAGTAATGGCTTATTAGTTGGCATAATATGGTTTCAGAATTGTATAAAATATACATGGGTAAATTATAATAAGCATCCTTAATTTGTGCCAATAGAGAAGTTGTTTTTTAATAACATTAAATAGAAAAGTATTATACCTTATATTAGGAAACACGCTTGCCTTTAAAACTTAAATTTCAGATGTTCGTGCAATAAATATTTTCTACAATTATCTACCGCTGGGTTTAAAAAAAAGAGTCTTATACATCTTTGTTCATTTACAAGGTTACATTGAGATTGAAATAAAATAAATTCATATTGAAACTTGTCAAATTAATCTCTTTTTAATATACATAACCAGCTTCGTTACATGAAGTGTCATTTGTTACGTACGATTTTATGATAATTATATCTTAAATGAGTATTTTCAAAAGTCTTGAACATTTTTTACTCTGACAGAAAAAATGCCTTAATACTACTTGTAAGTGTTGTTGATCTTTAGCTCTTGCAAGTTTTATGCTAATTGAAACACATTAGGTATTTAATAAATTGCATTATGGATTGTGTTTGCTAGTCATACATTTAGACATTTTGAATTTCTTGTTGTTTTTTTTCTGTATTTTGTATGTGTCATTTTTGTTAAAAAAAAAACCAGTTAAATTGTCTTGATCAGACATAGTCAGAATGTTTATTTTGACAATATCAAGGCTATTATTATATCTGGGTTCAGTGGTATAAACATTTTGTCAACACGTCAAGTCTGAAATGATTGGTGTACCTTGAACAAATGTGAGCGTTTTTGCACAATTTTTACGAAAAAGTGTAGAATTAAATTTAAATCAAATAAATACCAGACAAGCATAATTCTAAATCTAAATTTAAATGATGTTTGATATCAATAAATTCATGACACATTAATGTAAACGTAATCCATTAAGCCACATAAATACTGAAAATCAACAAATGTTTGCTAAAATATTTCACAATATATTCCATGTGAATTTCCCGCGCCGATATCTGAGCATTTACGTTTAAATGAGAGATCAGCCAGTGTCGGAAGCACTATGTAGTTCTAATGAGCTGCCCGAAGCCAATCTCGCATTCGCTTATAAATGTTCGGATATTGTAGCTGGAAAAATTAAAATGGAATATATTGTCACACAAAAAATAAAAACAAGCATTTTGTATCTCGTTAAATCTATGTTACCAGACCACATCTAGCGTTGACATTTTGGACATTGCTATATAGAATACTGATTTTGTATGGGTTAACTTTATTTTACAAAATATTTTATGAAATATTTGTTGATTAAGAGTATTAATGTGGTTTATAAGGAATAATACTTTAAATACCTTGCTACTGTGATAAGCTAACGCTTACTTTTTAGCTCGACTATTATATATGAAATATATGTAGTGGAGCTATCCTACTCACCCCGGCGTCGGCGTTTCCGTTCCGTTAACGTTGGCGTGCAAATGTTTAATTTTTCGTACTACCCCAATTATTTTCATTGTCCCTTGACATATTGCTTTCATATTTTGCATTCTTGTTTACCAACATGACCCCAACCTATAAACAAGAGCAGACAACTCTATCAAGCATTTTGTCATAATTATGGCCCCTTTTCCACTTAGAATATGCAGCAATTGTTAAAGTTTTCGTACTACCCCATTTATTTGTTTGTTTACCAACATCACCCCAACCTATAAACAAGAGCCGACAACTCTATCAAGCATTTTGTCATAATTATTGCCCCTTTTATACTTAGAATATGCATATTATTGATAAGTCTATGTTAAAGTTTGCGTACAACCCCATATGTTTCCTATATCCTTTGACATATTGCTTTTATATGTTGCATACTTGTTTACCAACATGACCCCAACCTATAAACAAGAGCAGACCACTGTATCGAGCATTTTGACATAATTATGGCCCCTTTTACACTTAGATAATTGAACATTTTGCTTAAATTGCCATAACTTCTTTATTTATGATCACATTTTATTATTACTTTGACAAAACAACACTTACCTGAATACCACAATGGATTCCACCCAAACAATACCCCACGCCCCTACCCAGAATCCCTTCCCTTTTTTTTTTAAACATCATCTTATAAATTACCACACCTCACATTATACCCCCCTCTCACCCCCCTACCCCCCCCGCAATTTTTTTTTAAACATCATCTAATTACCACACCCCACATTATACCCCCTCTCAACCCCCCCCCCCCCCCCCCCAAAAAAAAAAAAAAAAAGATGGCTTAGATTATACTGTCAAGCACTCGAATAGTCGAGCGCGCTGTCCTCTGACAGCTCTTGTTTATATGTCAATTAAGTGTGCACAAATTTCCTTAAAAAAATAGATTTATATGAAATATATGTTAAATATACAATATTAATACCAGTTTATACTGAACCAATAACTTTAAATTAGTCATATAAATCAATCAAGGGGACTTTAGCAAGTTATTTTAAAAACATATTAGTGTTGTCAGGATTCCTCAACATTAAAACAAACACACAAACATGATTTTCCTTATTTTAATCTTATGCTATCAGTAGCTTAAGCTTCTAATTTAAATATGAGCCTATGATTCAAATCATTGCTTCTACTAAACTGCCCCAGCACGTTTTCTGCAACTGAAGTTTTTGAAATGATCAATGCATTTTAAAAGTATTTTAAGAATTAAAATCACATAACAGCAGTATTTATATGGTATTAAGATTGCACACGCAGGAAATGTTATCATATCTTATTGCTTGCAAATGATTACTGTTCTTGATGCTCTACAAAGTAATTTAATGTGTAGTAGTTTTTGTACAGATATTTTGTAACCAGACATTGAAAACGGTATATTTTTAATTCAATGTCTCTTTACTGTTCACTGTTGTTTGTGTAAATAAAAAAAGCGTCATGTATGCCATGGATGTAGTAGGCAATATTTCAAGATTTATTTTTGTGTTGTAATATTCAAATACAAATCTTGTTGTAATGTGTGTTTGGGATCAGTTTGATGTTGTAATACGGTGATAAATCTACTGGTACATAATAACATTTATAGTATTCTATTTCAAACATTAGTTACATTACATATAGTTAAAACATCACTATTAAACGAAATCTTCTAAATGGAGACATAAAGCCCTGTTTTAATGATACAAGTTTGTATATGACAGAAATAGAATATAGAATATTCTATAGGTCTTTGCAGAAATGGACATTCAATAGGGAACCACCTCATTATAGCATAAGGTATGAGTTGGTTGTGTTTCATAGCAAAGTACATAAATTGTTTTTCGTGGAAAGCATCTAAAGGTGGGCTGTATTTTTTTGACGGTATGCATGGAATGGACAGATAAGTTTATACACTGTGTTTAAAAGGCAGCTTTAAATTAATTATGTTGTACAACATTTAGGTAGACACCTGCTGTGTTCTCTATGTTATGGATAAGCAGGCTTGTATACCAGCTTTGCTCTGGGAACATAGGATTCAATGCATGTGCATAAATAGTTATCGCATATTGGCCTCTGGAGTTCGCACAATTTCCCACTATAAAAAGATAGACATCGCATATTGGCCTCTGGATTTCGGCACACTTTCCTTCTTATAAGTCTGCCATAGGGAAAATCTAGTTTAAGCAGACATTCCCTGATAAGCATGTGGGGACTCCAAAGGCTAGTCCGGGATGTCACTTTACACAGATCAAAGACCTATTCTATAGGTCTTTGCACAGATGCATAAAACTCTGTTGTCCCAGAACAAGGCTCACACCGATGTATTTTACATCATTGTTCTTGTGCTTATGTTTTATGAAAGCAGCTAAGTACCAACACCCATCAAGAAACACTTTAATCATTGCAATGATCTGGGCACAGATATTTGTGTTAAATCTTTAAAAACAGATCTGACATAAAAGTCTCATATTCAAGTACAAGTAGTTTTACCATCTGAAATGTATGCCAGACAGCCATTTCTGAGTGTATTTATACATACGGGATGCAGCTTTCTGGGTATTTGTTTGCATCTTCATTTTTTTGGGTGCATTTTGGGTTTTACTTCAGTTTGTAAACCCTTTTCACCTCATATGATCAATCTGATTTGTGTCACTTTAGTTTGTTCTCACCATCTTATAGTATTTGCATTCACTGTTGTGTTGATATGTGTATCTGATATTTCTAACTTTGGCATTTTTGTATTTATACATTTTCACATTGTAAATTACTCTTTTTGGATGTTTTTTTTTATTTATCTGTGGACAATTCACTGATGTAGATATGTACCAAACAGTAAAGCAATAAATGTGAATAAAATATATAAGTGGTGTTAATTTCTAGCTTACCTGTGCCATTATTCAGAAAGCTCATATAAGAAATAGTAAGAGATGTCGTAAGTTGTGTGTTATTGAACATTGCGGATCACATTTTCTTAACAATGTTGTCTGCTTACATAAAGAAACAATAAAACTCATTTTAGCTATATTTACTAAATTGAACCTTTAATGAAAACATACCTCATCAAACACTTGCCAGCCTGGTTAATTACCCCATAGCCCTTAGTCAGTCGTCAATTAAGACTTGATAAAAAAGTTGAAATGGGTGTCCGTTTAGAGCAGTGGTCCGCACACAAGCTTTTCGCCTAGGCAATCCAGGCTCGATTCCTGCTCAAGAAAGCATGTCAGTGTGGTTGGTGGTCACCATACCAGACAGGTGGAGTTTCATGCTGGTACTCCAGCTTCACCCTACTACACGAGAATCAAAATAAAAATAAAAAAAATATATCTGGTTGTTCACGCATATCTTTCTCCATATATATATACCTTATTTTAAATTTTGATTATAAAAAAAAAAATATATATATATATATATATATATATATATATATATATATATATATATATATATATATATATATATATATCGTAGCAATGTAGCAATAATTAAAAAAAATACGTCCCAAATTATGCGAGTCAACTAGGTAGGAGTGCTGTGACATACTCCCGGTTCTCACAAAATGCAGCCGCAGGGCAACATAAAAATCGAAATGCCCATTCACAAAGTTGGAATAACCGAATAACCGATGCAACTATACATGTGATGAACAACATTTAGCAAAGCATCCTCTGTGAAATGTATTTAAACCATACCACACCAATCGTTTGAGAGTGTAAGCAGGACAAGTGCTTGTCTGGTGTTATTAAAACAATCTAGTAAAATCGGTTTGATGTGCTGATGAGTTAAGGTCATTGAGACGCTGTGCAGAAGGTGCGAGTCATTTACCCCAACTCAAGGTCAATGTCACACGTAAAGGTCAAGTATTCAAAACTGATTGCATGTGCGCTCCATATCTCATTTTGCACGTCTTATAACGTTAATAAAATGTTCAATGCATTGATACATTGTGCAAAATCCATGCGTTGGTCCACTCCAGCTATAAGCCACTGCCAGCATTGAAGGGTAATTTTTAGACTCCATTTTCCTGACCGTTGTTAATATCCACGATACTATCCTGAGGATTATCATCAACCTCGTTTCAAACGTTTTGCTCGTTTTGACCATAAAGGCTAATCAAACTATTAAAAAGTCAATGCTTGTCTTTGATCGCATTGCCGTGACTGGCCTATGTCTGAAAAAAAATCAAACTCGAAGTGTGACCTGCGACCTGATAAACCCCATTTTAAACAAGAACATTTATTCAAGCAACAAAAGTTTAAAGTTGAAAAAAATTTCGAAGAAGTGTCCCATATGATTATTACATGTGTATATCTGAATTCTATTCTATTTCGTAAACAAACGTGAACAGGCCCCTTTAATGTGTAACTTTTATTAATATTTGTATACCGTAAAAACCCAGTCATACGTCAAGATTTTTTCCTTAAAATATTTCAATATATTCCATAAAAAATATAATAATCGTGGCAAAGGAAATTCAATGGCCGGTATCTAAACAAAAGCATAATCGCCATCAGTTCGGTTCGTTAGGACCGCGCGCTACTTATTTCCGCCTTCATTCCTTACTTGCTTTCATTTTTAAACCAATTTTTTTTCTATCATATACAGAATTCTATTCTCCTAAGCAAGATGTTATTTTTAAAACTGAACTCCAAATATAAACGCTACAAATCGGTATAAAGTACGAACATGTCAACCGTAAATCTAGATTCTAAAACTCCAAAACGTATGATATTTGCAAAAGTTAAAGTTATAACTCGCCGAGCTGCCAAAATCAGAAGAAAAACTTAATATATATTTATATATCTGAAAACTACATTACGTAAGCTTTCTAATGATATATAATTTGTCAAAATCGGACTAGAAATGAAACTATAATTTAACAAAATACGTGAGTGGGTACATCAAATGTATAACATCGGCGCTTCGATAAAAGATCGACAGATACGACACGGTCACGTGACTTAGACACAACAAGATATTTGGCGTAACGGTCCCGTTTCATATCCGTGTAATCTAGAGTCCGTGATGTACTTGATATATACCGCAAATCTTGTTTAAATGTTTTATTTCTGGTTCCTTGTTGTTGTTGAGCTGTAGATCTTACTCTCATTTAAAACACGAAACACTCTTGAATTATCTTGAAGATCTGTTCAATATAAAAACAAAGAATCTAACAATATTAATTTATGTTCGTGACCGTTTCAGATTTAAGATCAGTCCAGGTTGAAACGGTCATGACTCTCAAGTATTTATCAATAAACAGATCTTTATTGTGCAGAAATGCGTATGTTTGGAAAGCAAAACTAACATGTATGTATATAAAAAGATATTCGGCGTTTGTCACGATTTTTAAAAAATAATACTAGATCTACGATATATCGGTAAAAACATTTAAGTATAATATAGAGTTTACATTTGCAGACGCTTTATTTCATTAAAGTTCGGCACTATTCATCTTTTTACGACAGATGTCGGAGAGATACCAATCTGAACGCATCGGACAGTGGGCTACACCACACCGATATGGCGAAATTGTCCGAGGAGTCCCGATTGGGAGAGATACGAGTAACATTATCCAAGCACCTGTTAACATGACGTTTATCCAATCAAAACTATCGTTACAAAATCAACACAGAGCTGTCAATGTTATTATTTTCTTTTGTTGTTTTCCTACTTTCAACCATGCAATTGTATGATTAGGCGAAGAATCGTTGGTAATTATGAACAACCACACAAACCACGTTCATACCAATGGATTTAGCAACAATTTTCATACGAAGTCACGCTCAGAGGTAGGCGACAGTGTCCATGTTTTGATGAGATTATTGTTGTTCAGATGGCATAAAACCAGCTGATCTGGTTCATTTCGTTTTTACCTGATCGAATTTCATTGCATTAAACATGTAAACGAATTATTGTCGCTCTATGTTTGAAGTAATTATTGTGTGACTTATTTGGATGATAAATAACGGTTGTCTGATTAACGTCTTCAATATTAAGTAATGGTAACAACGCACTTTCTTCTAATATTTCAACTTATGTACACAAAGGGTATTGTCTGTTTGAAGCACATGTTTATACTGACATGCATGAAACTGAGTCTGACATTTCAACAAGGCCAAACATTTTGAAAACAATATTTATAACAATGTTGAGGGGTTACATAGTGCACATTTTGTTTTTACATGTTGAATTCCAAAAATGATATGTAGATCTTTAATGTTTCAACTATGTCTACATGAAACCTTTAAATGACAGTTTTCATAATTGTTGCAATCTTACACTATTTGGTTTGTGTAATACTATGTTACAGTTAATAATTTGTCATATATTAAGTTATCAAACCATTAATACCAGTCTGTTAATAAGTGAGAAAAGTAATACAAAATTAAGAAAAAACAAAAACAATTATTCTTGTTAAACCTGACTCATGAATATAACATACCCAATTTTGATATGGCATATTTCCTGGGCTTGACACTAAATTTGTTTACTTACTGACCTAAAAGACCACCAGCTTTCAGAAATTACTGGTCCTCCAAAATTTCAAGTGGCCGGACAATTTCTATATTATTTTGACTAAATTTCAACTTACTTTCCGAACTATCCACAAGGTATTGTGCATTAATAAAAAGAAAACTATTAGTTATGTTTTTTTAGGCGGAGGTTCAACCACCCCGGGAAAGAAATTCCACATAGCGAAAACTTGTAATCTTGAAAATACGCACATTTACTTTCCGGCAATATCAAAAAATTATTCGCCGGCCTCCAGTGTAAATTTGCATTTTTGTATCAATCACCGCGAAGTCCGGAGACATTTGCAGAACGCAAATCAATTTTTTTATCAGACAACAGGCTTTTGTCATGTCCAGATGTTGTTGTCATCTGGGCATCTAGAAAACTGGAATTTCCAATATGTTGCTATTTTTATCCTGGTCTCAAGTCAGCCCATAAAATAATGATGAAATTATCGGTTTAGTATGAACATATAAAGTTGTTTTATTGATGAAAACGGCTTTCCACCAGTATTTCACAATTAGCTGGCCAGGATTTTTAACTAGTTCGACGGATAAACCAAATTTCTAGTTTCACTGGTCCTCCGTATTTTTTACTGACCCCGGGTTAACGGACCACTGTTCCGTTAGTGTTGAGCCCTGATTTCAGGCTTTCTGGCATAGCTCTGGACAATAGGTCTTACAGCTTAATATTACAATCTGTCCAATAGAAAGTATTTTAGGCATTGGTCTGGTAATTACTTATAGAGTTCAAATCTGTCATAGCATTTAAACTTCTTAAGTAAAACATTTTCAACATGATCAAAATCTGGTCAGACATCAAACTAACAGCATTCTTTTGATCCTGATTACCATTTTAGCCATTCTTAGTGAAAAAGGGGTTTAATGCATGTGTTCAAAGTGTCGTCCCAGATTAGTGTGTGCTGTCCGCAAGGCTAATCAGGGACAGCTCTTTCTGCTTTTATGGTATTTTGCATTTACATAAAGTCTCTTCTTAGCAAAAATCCAGTTAAGCCCAGGCAGTTTATACTTGCTGAGAATTGAAAACCTGGTATCCTGATATTTCTGTGTCTATTGTTTTAAAGATATTTATGAGTTAATCAAGTAAATATACTTAGTTATTTTGTTCAGTTAAGGAAATGAGCTACACTTTTTAGTTACTTTTGTTACTGCTTTTTACTGATCATCATTTTATTACATTCATTTTATTAGCTCGGCTGTTTTCGTAGAAAACCCGAGGTATTGTCATAGCCAGCTTGTCATCCGCCGTAGGCGTCATGCTAAAACCTTAACATTGGCTCTAAAATCAAAGTGCTTCCACCTACAACTTTGAAACTTCATATGTAGATGCACCTTGATGAGTTCTACACGCCACAACCATTTTTGGGTCACTAGGTCAAAGGTCAAGGTCACTGTGACCTCTAATATCAAACTTTAACATAGGCTCTAAAATCAAAGTGCTTCCACCTACAACTTTGAAACTTCATATGTAGATGCACCTTGATGAGTTCTACACGCCACAACCATTTTTGGGTCACTAGGTCAAAGGTCAAGGTCACTGTGACCTCTAATATCAAACTTTAACATAGGCTCTAAAATCAAAGTGCTTCCACCTACAACTTTGAAACTTCCTATGTAGATGCACCTTGATGAGTTCTTCACGCCACACCCATTTTTGGGTCCCTAGGTCAAAGGTCAAGGTCACTGTGACCTGTAACTTTAACATAAACCGCTACATTCGCTCTATAATCAAAGTGCTTCCACCTACAACCTTGAAACTTCATAATTAGATGCAACTTGATGTGTTCTACACGCCACACCTATTTTGGGTCACTAGGTCAAAGGTCAAGGTCACTATGACCTCTAAAAAAAATTAATTCTGACAAGCTTTCGCAGCGGAGCGTGGTACCCGTTATGCGGTGCTCTTGTTTTATAGTAAATAACTACAAATATAGATAATTATTATGGTATGATAACATATTTTTACATAATACATGTACATGACATACAAAATTATGTAATGATTTTTGTTTTCTGAGAAAGCAGATACCTAAATGAAAATATGCAAGTTTTATTAGAGGAGTATAAGAAGGTTCAGTCACTGAAAAACTGTTACCATTTTTAGTTGTTTGCTTGCTAATAATTAATGTCTTACAAGTTTGGCTGTAGCGAGTTACCATTTTTAGTTGTTTGCTTGCTAATAATTAATGTCTTACAAGTTTGGCTGTAGCGAGAAAGTACTACAATCACATACTTATAGAAGTTTGAGTGTGAGTTGTTGTATTTTTTTATCATTTCCTTATTAGGTATACAATTTTATTTTGCATTTGTCCAAAGAAAGACGTTCTTTGTGAAGGAAGAAAAGATTGTCTAATGTTAACATTTTCTTGTTGAGTAAAATAGTAGAAAATTGTATTTTTAAAAAGTGATATGTCCTGAGCTTACCAAACGGAAAGAAGGAACTACTAATGCTTAAAAAGCCAGATGAATTTTTTAGTTTGATACAATGTACCATTATGACATTGGCAAACTGTGAAAGAATTGTGCTATTCATAATTGCGTTTTTTCATACACTGAAAGAAGTGCAAATTTAAATTAATCAATGATTTTGCATACAGAAGCATGGTTTTGGTGAAGAATTTGATAAGAATATAAATTATATAATATATGTTTGAAACAGTAGTTAAATTGCTGACTCTGTTGAGTATAAATCAATGGAAGTAGTAGAATACTTACAGAGATTGCCAATTCATTAAAAGGTTAATTATTATCTCGCTCGTTTATTGATGCAAGTTGATTTTTATGCATTTGAGTGGCCTTGTGAATACTTAAAACTGTTATGTCTAACAACTGTTCATTTTATTGCGAATAAAAATGAATGAAATAAGTATGCAATTTACGTTGCACATTTAGTTATCTGAGGCTATTTAAAGGTCAGGTGAAATGAAATGTCTCTCAGAGAAACTCTTCCTTAGCTGTTAACTAAATAATTTGGTTTATTTGCAACATGCGTAGAATGGTGCGGTTTTCAGAAAGTCGCGAAAAAGTGAATAATTGCAACATTGCAAAACTCAAGTTTTTATACTACTTACATTTGAGAAGTGTCGAATGTTTTTAGTATTTTGAGCAACAAAACCACATAAATTTTAGAAAAATAACAAAATCGGCTTCTTTATTATAAAGAAACATTAAAGCAGACGACAATAAGCGCCCGCTGACTTAAAAGCAATTACGGTATCATTTGAGCAACGTAAATAAAATAATTACAAAAAAAATGAAATCATTATCACACATCAAGAAATTGTTGAAGCAGACAACAGATGGCGACAATGACGTGGATAATTAGTTGATGGCGATTAAATAATTATTTAATCAAGAAATGTTCAACGTAATTTAATTGAAGAAATAACGGCATGAAAAACTAAACCAACCGACAATATTTGCGGCGATTTTCATATAATAATAATTGGCAAAAAAAAATAAATCTAACAGTTACTGATAATTGGTAAAGCACTGGGAGATTAAAGACGTTTTTTTTCCGAAATATATCACTTCTGTCGGACACTGATTCAGAAAAACGCCCTAGGCCACGATATCGCAGAAGTTATTGAGGAGTGTATGACAATACACAGGGTCGAGTGTGTACACAGGTAATCTCGTTATCAATTTTTCCTGCTTGATGGCCCGATTTACAGGCGTTTCGCATTCGCCGGAAAACTTGTAGAGGCAAATTTATTTTTGATCTAGGTGGATAAAATAATCGCCATTTTTTCTAGACAATTTTAAGAAATAATAGCCAGTTGGATTAAATTATCACCATTGGGGATAATGTCTGGCAGCAGCGTGAGCACTGTAGCCGAATCTCTGTATGGATATAAGAGGTTTTCTACAACCCTGGAACAAATTTATCACAGTTAAATACAAATCACATTTTACAAGCACATACTACACCCAGTGTATTTAATCAAAGTACATTTTATCAGCATACACTTTTAACGGAATGGTTTAAATTATTCATTATTATATGTGCAGAGAAAAGTTATATTATAATTTAAATTTATCCTCTTTAAATGTATTAAAGTTGATCATAAACACTTGTATCACAACAGCCGTGTAGTCTGTGATGACCCTGGCGCAACCATATTTATGCATTCTATTTCAATGCACTGTTGTGTTCCCAAATGTGGGGGTAGTGTTACTAAAATGCCTTCTGTTTAAACAATAGCAACTGCAGTGCCTTCAGCGCTTAGATGTTACCAGCCATTTTAAATTGCTGTGCTAGTTTAAAGAAATGATGGTTTACGTGATTGTTTATTATAAGTATTTTAATTGATGCTTTAAAGGCATAACACTTCTATTTATGATACTTTTATCACGAAAGAATTTTAATTGATGCTTTAAAGGGATAACACTTCTATTTATGATACTTTTATCACGAAAGAACTCTTGAATGGTGATATGTTGATGTTAGACTACTCTTCTGTGATATTTGAAGTCTGCGGAAAAGTTGCATCCCTTGTTACAAACTCTTGCATCTTAGTACCAGAGAACTTTTAAGCTCATGTATACTATGCATAAAGCATTTCAGTTCAACAGTCAGTATATAGAATACTATACTCTCATTACTGATACTGGTTTGATTAATGATGTTATTAGGGCTATTTTATTTGAAATAATTAAAAATTATCATTCATACAGCATTTTGGATTCCAAGGGTGTAAACTGATTAGTATTTAATTTAGAAGTCAATCCTGACTGCTTGAAAGTCCATTGGCAAGGTACAGGGAAGTTTCTGCTGAAGTGAATGTTAAACCCTTTCCCTCTCAGAAACGAAGTAAAAATGGCAAAAGTAAGTTACTCACAAACTGTTCAGGTGTTATGCTGTTTGCTGCTCATGAGTATGTAAGGGTTGGAAATGAAGCCTTTAAAACTTGAGTCTAGTAAGAAATGTCTTTAATCAAATTTAACTTTTTAAGGGACTTCAAATGCGTCAAAATACATATCTTAGTGGTAATGGGTTAAAGTAACAGTTTACTGAATGAAAATTTAAAAGGCTATGAAAAAGAAATTATTATTTTTAATAAGTACACATAAATGAAACAAGAAGTGGTGAAATATTTCAAGCCATCCTATATCAATTGGAAAATCAGTATAATGTATCAAGGGAGCTTGGTATTTTGTCAGCCAGTAAATGTCCGGATGTTGATGTTATTTCTGATTGGCTAGACATTTATTTATGCTCTTGTTTTAATTTACCGGTAAGTAATCATTACATCATAACTATTTACCAAACCTAATGACCTTTCCATTCGGAAGCTATGTTCAAAGTTATATCTAAAGTTTTTATGCTCCCCCAAATTTTTTTAGGGGAAGCATATAGTCGCCGCTTCGTCTGTCCGTGTGTGTGTCCGTCCGTCCGTGCACAATTTTTGTCCGGGCTATTTCTCAGCAATTAATGACCGGAATTCAATTAAATTTTATGGGAAGCTTCACTACCAAGAGGAGATGTGCATATTATCAGCCGGTTCTGGTCGGATGATTTTTCACCGCATTATGGCCCTTTGAAATTTTCCATTAACTGTACATAGAGTGCAATTCTTGTCCGGGCTATTTCTCAGCAACTTATAACCGGAATTCAATGAAACTTTATGGGAAGCTTCACTACCAAGAGGAGATGTGCATATTATCAGCCGGTTCTGGTCGGATGATTTTTCACAGAGTTATGGCCCTTTGAAATTTTCCATTGTACATATAGTGCAATTCTTGTCCGAGCTATTTACCAGCAACTTATAACGGGAATTCAATGAAACTTTATGGGAAGCTTCACTACCAACAGGAGATGTGCATATTATCAGCTGGTTATGGTCGGATGATTTTTCACAGAGTTATGGCCCTTTGAAAGCCTAACTACATGTGTAACTTGAGGAGATGCGCATGTTATCTGTGGGTTCTGGTTAGATTATTTATTTAGAGAGTTATGGCCCTTTGAAATTTTTAAGTTGCTAAACCATCCATCGTATTATTTTGTCCAAAGTTATGCCCCTCAAGACGTTTATCTGAATATATAGTGCAATATTGTGACAAAAAAAAACTTTGGGGAGCATCACCCGTCTCAGACGGTTTCTTTTTTTTCACTAAACATGATCTTAGAAAAATTTACTAAAAAAGGGTCATAGAAAAATGATCAGAGGAAAATCTTCGAAAAAAGTTGCTAAGTGAAAGATCGTAAGAATAAGACAATTCTATTTTAAATATCTTGTCTATTTAGTCTTCCAAAATCCTACTACATCCGCGCATTTCTACCCCGTGCTAAAGACGCAACTGACTGGGAGATGTCTTTCTAATTTGCAGCAATATACACATGTATATCATTGGCTAAAGCCAATTTAGGCCTTTTGTTAAGATCGGACTGTGTAAATGTGTTGAAAATAAACTGTTTATTTATCAGATTTACTTTGAAAGCTACCTGCAGCATCTTACCTTATAAATTGACTGTACTGAGCACAGGGGTCTTATTTGGAGCACAAGTTTTTTAGACTTTTTGAGGCAAACAATTATTTAAAAGTGCAATCAGAAAAAATGTATGCAGAGAATCAATTAAAGCATTGAACTATGTAGACGAAAAATAAAATCAGTTTATTGCATTATAATTGCATGTCAGCTTAGACAAAGTATTGATTGTGCGAGCTTTCTTTCCACATAAATTCAGGAAAGCAGGAACTCTCCTTGCTGTTATAGCTCACACACAAACATACTGAGGTTATTGAAAACTTTATGCTTACAGCCATGCTGGATAGTGTTTTGTGATGCTGAAGTATTCTGCTATTAAGCTGGAACTTATTCCTCAATAATTGAGGTATTGTGGAATGTGTGTGACACCTCATTTTCAAGAGTTCTTGGATTGCAATGCATTTTTTGAAGGATAAATGCTGGTGGCAGATGTAATGGGAGGTGAATGATTGGAGAGGCTGTATAAACATATCAGTCGTGTCTATTAATTTTCACATTAATTTCAATGGCTCCTGATGTTAACAGAATCTAACTACATTCTACTGTGAATTCCATTTGCAACTATGGGCAGGGACATGACTAAACAATATTGATACTTAATGTACAATAATATACCAGTATATTACTTAATTATAGTGCAATATTATAAAAACATCAATTTGCAAAGTTCGTTTTAATTTATAGATCGCACACCACTATTAAATGTTGTTACCATTGTTGGGAGGCAACTGTACCAGGAGATTGAAAAATGTTAGTTAGTTTTTTGGACCATTAAATTGATGATAAAAAAAATATAAAAAGGTTTATTAACATTATTTTGACCTGTTCTAACTGGATATATTTACCATTTAAACGACAGTTTATGCAATGATAAAATTCAACAGCTTTTTAATGTTAAGTTGGATAATTTATTCAAATGCAGTGAATCTGTTTGCACATCATTGTCGTTAATACAATTTATGTCATTGCTATTGCACCCATATCAATTCAACTGTGCTTTAGCTCTGTTTTATTTTAATGCTATTCATGTGATAATCACTTCTGTGCTGAACTCAGCGTAGTCTGTTTTTGCTATTAATTGTTTCAATCAATGTTATCCAATTTACTGATCTTTAACAATTCTGTACCTTGTGGTTATCCAAATACTTTTACTTCATACCATTCACCTGGCCAAACAACCCTCCCCACCACACTGAATCCCCTTCATTAATTTCTCATCTTTGTCACGCATATTTAAGATTAACTTTGTGTCTTTCTCATCTTTGTCATGAAAATGTATCATTAACTTTGTAATTTAAAGTTAACATTAACGATTGTAAGCAAATTAAAGCATCATAATTTCTGAAGAAATTTGTAGTTTTAAGTTTTATGATGTCAATAACTAAATATAGTCCTTATCACAAAAACTGTAACTGATTAAGTTAACTTAATTATATAAGGAGCTATGTCATATTCAAGACTGAGTCATATTGTAAGAACATAGAAATAAATATTAGAATAAATATTTTGAAAATGTCTAACAAAATATATTTAACTATATATAATAGTGAAATAATTATTAGTGTACAGTAAATTCCACAATGCGATGGAAATGTTTAAGTGGAATGTGTATTAGGGAAAAGTAGATTGGATTGTGCAAGAATATGAAATGTTGAAATGCTGTTGTGACTATGTTAAAAAGTATTATTATATATTTATAAAATAATACCCTATCAACCCTATCAGAACCTTCAATCATTTCAATAAACAAGAGGACCAAGATGGCTCTTGATTGCTCAACGGCATGTTGGCAGTTAACGGGCAATATTACAACATTCTTTGTATTAGATTAAAATGCTAATAGGGAAATTGTAATAAACTATTTAAATTAATAAAATACCATAATAATTGAAAGAGAAGCAACAAAATGCCCCATGGAGGTTTAATAGAGTGGATTGTGTGGGAATAAGCAATGTCGAAATGCTGTTGTAACTATGTATTCGCTACAAACTGGCAGCTAGTGCAGTGGGGAGAATCTCCATACAGGCAGGTATTGAATGTTTCTGCACATTCATGGTTGTCATGATTGCCTTCAAGATGATATTCATTTCAGGATCAGTTATGGAGGAGAGAATATTGTACTTCAGTAACTACATGTATGTGATGTTTTTTTATAGCAAGACCTACCAGAATAAAGATCATGATTGTTAAGACATGCCCCCTACAAAATGAGTGTGATGTACAGAATTATTTAATTGAAACAGGTGATAATATGACTCAAAGGAATGCCAATATTTATATCACAATATATACATAGGTTGGTGGTTCTATCCATCCACCCAGTTTTGTTTTTGCTCTAACCAATGATTATGCCCTTGGCAATTTTAATTTCAAAGGTCAAGGTCACAGTTCAAGGTTATAGGTATGCATTGCCATTTCACTGATATTCATTTGTTTCGGGAGTATATGTCACACAGTGATTTCAGATTTGTTGTGAATAAAAAGTGATGTTAAAATGCATTTGTCCTCAAAAATGACAACATTGGAAAATTGGAAGAAATATTTAAAATGTTTGGGCAGGAAGTAAGTTGGAATATAAAATAATTAGGTTTTTATTCAAATTGTATTCATATTTGTCATTTTATGTAAGTATTTTTATTTTTTAAAAGTTATGAAAATGTGATTTTAATATTATTTGTTTTCTCGCTATATCTTCAGGTCTCTCAGATCTCTATAACAGATGATGATGCACAGGTGAACAGGAAACTGCCCAAGGAGCTCCTTCTTAGGTATTTAGTGGAGTGTAGCCTCTTATTTGTCACTTAACAGTAGTCACTTATATATATTTTCAGTGCAGCCACTTAGTTATATAGTTTCTTTTTTCAAATGGATCATTATAGTGTTATCTTTTTCGCTCACATGTGCATAATCTGCTCTGAATGAGTTTATTGTGTGCCTTTTGTCTTCTGTGCGTCTGGTGTGCAACCTTTAATCAAACAACAACTCGTAAGCACCAGGCTGATTTTCTCAAAATAACAGGAATGATCTTTGCTTGACTCTCTTGAAAAGTTGTTTAAATCTAATAAGTCTGCTGCCCATGTAGCTCACCGAAGCTAAAAATATACTTAAAAAAGAACACTATAAAAGTCTTCTCTACAACCTAAACGGTCAACAGTTTACTATTCGGTGAGTAACACCATTGTTGTCTTCTTAAAAAGTTTGTTTTAATAATTCCATTGAGATCAAAACTGGCCGCACTCAAGAGGTCACATGTTTTATGTAGCGTTCTTTATTGAAATAACTGCTACCAAACAAAAAGGCAAATATTTGTAATATATTGCACTTTACATCAAAAAGTGATCCTCTACTAAGTTTGTTCAAATCATGCCCCTTGGGTTAAAACAGCCTGCGCTTTATGGGTCACATGATCTATGTAGACCTACTGGTATAATGGTAAATAACTACAAAAAATATGCTCTGAAACTGCTTGAGTCAGGGGCTTGATATACAGTGTAGTATATTGTATTGTGAAAATCATGTCCCTGGGATCAAACCTTGTCTCACCTCAGAAATGACATGATTTATATAGACCTATATGATGAATAACTTTAAAAAATCGTTTTCTCTGAAACCGCAAGGATCAAAGGTTCAATATTTGGTGTGTAACATCATATAGTGGTCCTCTTTTTTTCATACAATATCCCTTGGGGGTCAATAATTTAAAAAGCGTTATATAGCAAACAAATTAAAAAATATGTCTCTTAAAACACAAGACGCACAGTTCTGATATTGAGTATGTTATATCATGAGTGGTACTGTACACAGATTGTTCAAATCATGCCCCTTGGTTTGATACAGGCCACACCCCAGTGGTCACATGGTTTGATACTGGCCACACCCCAGTGGTCACATGATTGATATTGGGGTATATAGTAAATTACTTCTTGAATTTTCTCTAACACTGCAAGGGTCAATTGTTTAATATTTAGTGTGTAGCATCTATAGTGGTCGTATTCAAAGTTTTTTTCAAATCATGTGCAAGGGATTAAAACTGGCCAGGCCATAAAAGGTAACATGTGTGTCTAGATTGTTTCAGTTAAATAACTTAAAAAAAATCTTGAAACAACAAGACCGAGCGAGAGATGTTATATTTCCTTGTGGCCAAAACTTTTCCGGAAACCAAAAAGAACACATGAGCTTTGATACTTTGTATGTGACATCAGATTGTAGTCCATTACAAAAATTGTTTGAATCTTGTCCCTGGGTAAGTAACTGGCCACACCCTATTACCTAGGTCAGGGATCTAGGGCCATATTGGTCTTCTAGTTTATTAAATTTTATTTAAGGTTCTGATTAAGGTTAATCATATATAATTTCATGAAAATATACTACTATTTAATTAATCAATAATTGCGCAGTAACATTGGTAACATTATGTTGTGTGAATGGGATGTCTTCATTATATCTGTATAAACATGGTTTGTAAATTTCAGGATATTTTCCTTTCTGGACGTGGTTACACTGTGCAGATGTGCCCAAGTATCCAAGGTAACCCTTATGCAATAAGTTAGCTGTTGGTTACGTTCTTCAGATGACTAATCAACTTTATGCCATCAGCAACCAACTGTGTACACATATGTGATAAATAATGTCTTGCAGGCTTAAGGAATCTCATTTTATGTTTGATGAAAATCGGTCCTGGGCCACACTTCAAATTTATTCCTAGAAAATTGACTGGTATTTAAATTCTATGAATTCATAAATTAATATGCACATGTTTGTACTCCCTCTGTTAATGAAATCTTCTTTCTGGACATGGATTTGATCAGAAATGTTCAAGTGTGAAGACTTATGTACATTGTGAATTTAGATTTCCCTGAGTTTGTTTCTGTATATTAGCCTTGTTCAGGGAAAACAGGGCTCAATTCAATGTGAATAAAGGTTTGTCCCACAGTACCTTTTGCAGTCTGCTCAGGCAAATAATGGATATCACTTTCAGCTTAAACAGAGGGGGTAATCACATGATAGTCAAGATGGCGACGTCCACGGTAAGACAGTTATTTTTCGTTGTTTTATACCCTTTATTACTTTTGTTTAATTTTTAAACGACTCTCACTTTCCAGCCATATCAGTAAAAAAGTGATTAGCGTTCATTTCGTATTTAAATTCGCTTTGAATCTCGACTTTACTCCCCGCACATTTTTTTAGTGGAGCCCTTATTAGGTCATCTCCTGAAGAAATTTCGCACCGAAAAAAAAGAGATAAAGAGCGAATATTACTATGAAATAAACGCCAGTAACTTACTTGCTAATATGGCTGGAAAGTGGGTGGAAATTAAAAAATAATACAAGTTATTAAAGGGTATAAAATGGAGAAAAATACCTGCAGCAGCATGGACGTCAACATCTTGATAATCACGTGATAACCCCCTCTGTTACAGTGAATTTTTGCTAAGAACGGGCTTCCTTTAAATAAAAAAATTCCATAAAAGCTGAAAGTGTCATCCGTGATTAGCCTGTGCAGACTGGACAGGCAAATCTGGGACAACACTTTATGCATATGCATAAGCCCAGTTTTCCCAAAACAAGGCTCATATGGTCCCCTGTGTACGTTTTAGTACTGGAACCTGTTGGCACTGGATGGCAGCAACTGGCAGAGAGTGGACCTTTTTGAATTCCAGGTGGATGTAAAGGTACGCAAACAGCGTTGGGTATTAGTTTGCATTTATTTTGTGCTTTGTAGTGAAATATAGAAACATTATTGCTAAAAATTAAAATTATTATGTGTTCAAGTGATTATCACACGTCTTCAAGGAAAACTGTTTATGAAAAGATCTAGACAACTTTCTTGGAGGCATATTAACCTCTTGACATTTTTACCTTTTATTTGCTAAAGAACACAATATTCTCTATGTCTTTCTGACTTTATAAGAAATGATGAGCAATTTTTTCATGAACTTCATTGCATAAAGTGTTCTTGAATATAATGTCCTGTGGTGGTAAATTTATGAACTGTTTAAGAATGTCTTTATGAAATTCATTAGATGTTTATGAACAGTTCATGAAGCGTTTTGAAAACTATGCAGGGAACTTTTGACTTTTTATATTCTCGGCCTATATTTATTACAGTTCTTCATGTTTTTGTAAAACAAGTGGATAATTTAAAAATGGAAAGAGTGTTTGAAATGATCTGTACCCAAATTATGAAATTTTTGTTTTATTAATACCATGCTAAATATTTACACCTTTGCACCTGTTGAATTGCAACATCTGTGTTAACATTGGCAAACTATGCATGACAATCAATGCACTACTTTGTCTGAAAACAAAATAATTACATTTCACAATAATGCATCTTATTATGCTTTTTCAATAAAGATGAAACAAAACACAAGTCTGTGAACTTACTTGGTTCTGAACATCAATTCAAAATTGGGCAGACAAAATTGTGTGCATTTTTCAAGGAGTTCCTATTTACTGATGTTTTAGGCATATGTATACTACTTAAAAAGACTATACATTTTTATTTAGGATTGCATTAATGTGTTTGGAATTGCCTCTATTTATCAGATTTTGTGTGCATGCATCCCATTAGCGAGCTGAAGATAATTGATACTGTTATCTGGCGTTATTTCCAAACAGTTTGGTTACAGATGTCAATTAGTACTTTGAAACAAATGAATGTTCTGCTTAACATGTTTGATATTCACAATTCCGAGTTTGTGGCATAACAAGGGATTTCACATGGCATAACAAGGGATTTAACATGGCATAACAAGGGATTTCAAATGGCATAACAAGGGATTTCACATGGCATAACAAGGGATTTCACATGGCATAACAAGGGATTTCACATGGCATAACAAGGGATTTCACATGGCATAACAAGGGATTTCACATGGCATAACAAGGGATTTCACATGGCATAACAAGGGATTTTACATGGCATAACAAGGGATTTCACATGGCATAACAAGGGATTTCACATGGCATAACAAGGGATTTCACATGGCATAACAAGGGATTTCACATGGCATAACAAGGGATTTCACATGGCATAATTAGGGATTTCACACATTAACCCTTTCCCCCAATCAGAAGCAAACTGAAAATGGCTTTTGAAAACAGCATAAAACCAGAACAGCCTGCAAGTAACTCGCAGTCTTTTATGCGAGATTTTATGCTGTTTGCTGCTCATCAATATCTAAGGGTTGGAAATGAAGCCTTCAAAACTTGACTTTAGCAAAAAAGGTATTAAATTAAATTTAACTTCCTATGGGACTACAAATGCATCAAAATACGTAACTAAGTGGAAAACGGTTAAGCTTTATGGGAAAAAAAGGGATCTGAGCTTCTGTTTTGTTTTCAGATGATTTTGGTTTATGAGTTCAGCTTTGAAAGAGATCACTTTATCAGAAAAACAATTCCAACTTGTGGGGTTTAAAATTACAAGCACATGCAATTTGAACTTAATGTTTTCATGGTGAATTAGAATATCTTTTTTGTGTAAAAAAATACTGAAATCTGTAAAGATCAGTGCTGTTTATTATCATTCAGTGCAATATTTCATCAAATTCAGTGCATCTAAATGAAAGGAAGTATTGAATGACATGCTTGTTGGAGATGAAATATTGATTTCTTAACAAATTAAAACTTAACATTGCATCAACTGTCTGTTTAAGAGCTCCAGTGTTCAACATTGAATTGTTTGTTAAAATTGAAATGAACCTTTTGAGATATGGTGGGGCATTACAAATAAAGAATAACTTTTGATTAAATGAATTTTGTTCCATTACATGTATACCATGTATTTAGGGTCTATAAAATGTGAACAGTAAAAGCTCGACATGGGGTATCAAATTGACAAAAAACTCATTTTTCAATATTTTTCTCTGAACACGTTAAACTTATCATTATATTCAATCTCATAAATAATAATTTGATGATTTGCTACGGCAATCATTATTGGTTGAAAATGTAAACACAGACTGCCATTTTAATAAGATATGCACCAGAAGAAAAATGACTACTATGGAATTTGAAATCCATAACAATTGTTAATCAGAATTATAAAGCGTAGCAGGAATTTTGACATTTGCACACCGTTATTTAGCCTATTAGGCATTATGGCAACATTTTGCATACCATTGTTAAGTTTGACACACATTGTCATACCATTGTTTAGCCTTTTGGAAGTTATGGCATTTGCATACAATTATGCAGCCTATCAGGAATTATTGCGTTGGAGTGGAATTATTTAGCCTAGCTTTAATTATTGAGTTTGTCATTTATTAGCCTATCAGGATAAATGGCTTGGTATACCATTGTCTAGCCTATCAGGAATTATGGCTTGGTATTACTTTGTCTAGCCGATCAGGAATTATGGCTTTGCATCATGCAATTGTCTAGCCCATCAGGAATTATGGCTTGGCATACCATTGTCTAGCCTGTCAGGAAATGTGGCTTGACATACAATTGTGTAGCCTATCAGGAATTAAGGCTTGGCATACCTTTTTTCTAGCCCATCAGGAATTATTGCATTTGCATACCATTGTCTAGCCTGTCAGGAATTATGGTTTGGCATACAATTGTCTAGCCCATTAGGAATTATGCCTTGGTATACCATTGTCTAGCCCATCGGGAATTATGGTATTTGCAAACCATTTGTCTAGCCTATCAGGAATTATGGCTTGGCATACCATTGTCTTATCAAGAATTATGGCTTGACATACACTTGTCTAGCCCATCAGGAATTATGGCTTAGCATACAATTGTCTAGCCCATCAGGAATTATGGCATTGTCATACCATTGTCTAGTGCATCACGAATTATGGCATTGGCATACCATTGTCTAGCCCATAAGGAATTATGGCATTTGCAAACCATTTGTCTAGCCTATCAGGAATTATGGATTGGCATACCATTGTCTATCCCATCAGGAATTATGGCTTGGCATAAAATTGTCTAGCCTTTCTGGAATTAGGGCTTGGTATACCATTGTCTAGCCCATCAGGGATTATTGCATTTGCAAACCATTTGTCTAGCCCAACAGGAACTATGGCATGGCATACCATTGTCTAGCCCATCTGAAATTATGGCTTGGCATACCATTGTCTAGCTCATCAGGAATTATGGCATTTGCAAACCATTGTCTAGCCCATCAGGAATTAGGCATGGTATACCATTGTCTAGCCCATCTGAAATTATGGCTTGGCATACCATTGTCTAGCCCATCAGGAATAATTGCATTGACATACTACTGTCTAGCCTGTCAGGAAATATGGCTTGGCATACCATTGTCTAGCCAATCAAGAATTATGGCTTGGTATACCATTGTCTAGCCCATCAGGAATAATGGCATTTGCAAACAATTTGTCAAGCCTATCAGTAATGATAGCTTGGCATACCATTGTCTAGCCCATCAGGAATTATGGCATTTGCAAACCATTTGTCTAGCCGATCCGGAATTATGGCTAGGTATAACATTTTCTAGCCGATCAGCATTATGGCTTGGCATACCATTGTCTTGCCCATCAGGAATTATGGCATTGGCATACCATTGACTAGCCTGTCAGGAAATATGGCTTGACATACAATTGTCTAGCCCATCAGGAATTATGGCTTGGCATACTATTGTCTTGCCCATCAGGAATTATGGCATTGGCATACCATTGACTAGCCTGTCAGGAAATATGGCTTGACAAACAATTGTTGGCATTTGCATACCATTGTCTAGCTTGTCAGAAATTATGGCTTGGCATACAAATGTCTAGCCCATCAGGAATTATGGCTTGGTATACCATTGTCTAGCCCATCAGCAATTATGGCATTTGCAAACCATTTGTCTAACCTATCAGGAATTATGGCTTGGTATACCATTGTCTAGCTGAGAAGGAATTATGGCTTGGCATACAATTGTCTAGCTCATCAGAAATTATGGCTTGGCATACCATTTTCTAGCCCATCAGGAATTATGGCATTGGCAAACCATTGTCTTGCCTGTCGGGAAATATGGCTTGACATACAATTGTGTAGCCTATCAGGAATTATGGCTTGGCATACCTTTGTCTAGCCCATCAGGAATTATTGCATTTGCATACCATTGTCTAGCCTGTCAGGAATTATGGCTTGGCATTCAATTGTCTAGCCCATTAGGAATTATGGCTTGGTATACCATTGTGTAGCCCATCAGGAATTATGGCATTTGCAAACCATTTATCTAGTCTATCAGGAATTATGGCTTGGCATACCATTGTCTAGCCCATCAGGAATTATGGCTTGGCATACCATTTTCTAGCCTATCAGGAATTATGGCTTTGCATACAATTGTCTATCCCATCAGGAATTATGGCTTGGCATACAATTGTCTAACCCATCAGGAATTATGGCATTGTCATACCATTGTCCAGCCCATCATGAATTATGGCATTGGCATTCCATTGTCTAGCCCATCAGGAATTATGGCATTTGCAAACCATTTGTCTAGCCTATCAGGAATTATGGATTGGCATACCATTGTCTATCCCATCAGGAATTATGGCATTTGCAAACCATTTGTCTAGCCTATCAGGAATTATGGATTGGCATACCATTGTCTAGCCCATCAGAAATTATGGCTTGGCATACAATTGTCTAGCCTATTAGGAATTATGGCTTGGCATACCATTGTCTAGCCCATCAGGAATTATGGCTTTGCATGCAACTGTCTAGCCCATCAGGAATTATTGCATGGCATACCATTGTCTAGCTCATTAGGAATTATGGCATGGCATACCATTGTCTAGCATATCAGGAATTATGGCATTGTATACCATTGTCTAGCCCATCAAGAATTATTGCATTGGCATACCATTGTCTAGCCCATCAGGAATTATTGAATTGGCATACCATTGTCTAGCCCATCAGGAATTATGGCATTTGCAAACATTTTGTCTAGCCTATCAAGAGAAATGAATTGGCATACCATTGTCTAGCCCATCAGAAATTATGGCTTGGCATACAATTGTCTAGCTCATCTGGAATTATGGCTTGGTATACCATTGTCTAGTCCATCAGGAATTATGGCATGGCATACCATTGTCTAGCCTATTAGGATTTATGGCATGGTATACCATTGTCTAGCCCATCAGGAATTATGGCTTGGCATACCATTGTTTAGCCCATCAGGAATTATGGCTCGGCATACCGTTGTCTAGCCGATCAAGAATTATGGCATTTGCATACCATTGTCTAGCCCATCAGGAATTATGGCATGGCATACCATTGTCTAGCCCATCAGGAATTATGGTTTGGTATACCATTGTCTAGCCCATCAGGAATTATGGCTTGGCACCCCATTGTTAATCTTTGAGGAATTATGGCATCTGATTGTCTAGCCCATTAGAAATTATGGCATTGGCAATAACATTTGTATGGCCTTGAACAATTGAACATGTATTGCAATAAAAAAGAACATTTTGGGGTCATTTTAGTCAGGTTTCAAATTAGATTATATAAAAAAGCTGCATTTAATAATTCATTTTTATGGGCACAATATAAATGGAGATGTCCAAAATATAGTTTGTTAATTTGCAATTAAATAAAGAATATTTTTTTAAGTTTAAATAATTAAGAAATGCAAAATATTAATAAGTATATTGCCATTATTCTTGGTACACAATTGTTCAAATAATATTCATGAAGTTTATTATAAAACAATCCTTTACTGGCTGTAATATCAATATGCAGAGACAAAATGCTACCTATCTGAAAGCTTCTCTGACAAAGAAGAAAACAAATGAACTAGCTTGTTAATGTTTTCTTAAATGCCTACTCAAGTGTGAAGTTGATATAGATTGTATAGACAAGATCTGTTAAAAAAAATCACCATGTGAGTTTCTAAAATATTTCTTCAATTTTAGGATTAGCATATTAACGTGAGAGCAGGCCTTCACTGACAGGCTTTTGGTGTGCCTTTTCTCTTTATTTGAAATTAACATAATTCCTATAATAATTTATATGGAACTGATACTGCATTATTGTTAATATATTTTAATAACTTGTGACCACCCCTGCGAAACGTTTGAGAACTGTTCTATAAAATTTCTAGAATTGTACTGGAACAAATGACTAGAAGTGTTCTGGAATCATCCTTAAAATGGTCTAGAATGATTTCAGAACGGTTGTTGAACGTTAAATGAGAATAATTTGTAGAACAAATAGTTATAAAACAGTTCTGAAGGTTTGTTCTAGAACAATTCTTGAAACATTGATCTAGAACTATTCCAGAATTGTTTTTGTATAAATTTCCAGAACTGTTTTAGAACAATTGTTCTAGAAATTATTCTCATTCAACGTTCAACAACTGTTCCTAAATAATTCGAGTAGATTTTCAGTATGATTACAGAACAGTTCTAGTTGGTGTGTTCCAGTACAATTCTAGAAATGTTTTAGAACAGTTCCGAAGGTTTGCTTCAAGTGAGTCTAGAACAAATGTTCTAGAACAGTTCTAGGACATTGTTACCCTCAGAACTTGTAACTGAGAACTATTAATCAGGAATAACCTAATTACCTTGCCCATCTGGTAGGATGATTGATCTTGACTTCCATTATTAAATAAAGTGTATATAAGAAAATATATAAATTTTATTTAACTACAACAATATACTTCAAATAGTTACACAATAACCAAATATGTATACTATTGTTCACACCAACATTATATATAAACAATAAGTATAATTAATCTAAGAAAGAACATTTCAAAGGGAGGTTATATCACACTGTTACACATATTTATTTTAAATATGTAGAACAATTTTAGGCCTTGGTTCTAGACCAGTTCTATATGTGTTCTTATTCCCCATTAAAACTTTTGTAGAACTTACTGGTTCTTAAAGAGTTCTAAATGTGTTCTAGAACTACATTTTAGAATTCTTGTATGTTATAGGGACAGTTTTAGAACTAAGCCTTGTTCCACAAATGTTCTGGAATTATTATAGAAAACTGTTCTGGAACAATTCCAGAACATAAGTTCTAGAACACGAATATGGAACATTCTAGAAACTGTTCTTGATGTTCTAGAACAGTTCCAGAACCGTTTCTATTTCTAGAACACATTTTCGCAGGGGTGCATACACAGTTTCATTTAAAAAAATCCGTCACAGATTTCCTGAAGATTTTTAGACCTGTGAATAAGATTCTTTTGCAGTTACACTGGAGTGTGGCCATTTTTGATCATAGAAATAATTCAAGAACCATTTCTCCATTTGATTGATGATCCGTACATGATATTTCCACTTGCAAGAATTAAAGTTAGATATGGGCTACTACTTTCTGTCTAGTGAAGTATGAATATGCAATGATTTGATTATATTTGTTGTAATTGTGCATAAGAAATTGTCTGTATTATACTTCCACATGGATTTCAACAGTAATAGAGAATAAAGTCTTGACAAATGACATGGAATATGGAAGCAATTACAGAATAGTTAGCTATGCTGTATGCATTTTGTACTCTTATGGGAGCATATTTAGCATTTCCAGTTGCAATTGATGTCGTATCATGCAGATTCATTCCCCATATTCACATTAATTTAGATCCTATTGATAGTTTTTGTTGTTGTTTTTTTTGCAAAATGTGTATTTGGATCAGCTTTTTGAATATTCTCAATAAGTAGTTTTGAAGCAAATACCTCCTCACATTCCACAGCAATGCTATTCTAATCAAACTGAGATTGATGTTAGTTAATTTTTCATATAATTATGTTACTTGTATGAGTCATGAAAACAAATTGTTTAAGCATTGTGCCGCATTTATACTAAGAATTTAAAACATTTGGATGATGGTTCAATTGTTGACAGTTATAGATTCAAGATAGATTACAATTCAAGTATGTACTTCATTAATTTAGGATTTCTGATAGGGCAAGTTACATATTTTAAACATACCTTAAGACATTCCGAAAAATGGTTTGGTAATACTGGAAACATGTAACATGACTACAATAAATTTTAAAAGACGGCATGTTACTTATTGCATTATAACTAGATTTACCCACCAGTTACTCATAGTTATTAACAGCCCCTTTACCCTCAAAATCAACAAATATCTCTTTATAAATATTTGGAAAAATAAAGTTTACACATATAAAATTAGTGTTCCGTTTAGAAATAGCCAAAATTTCAACGCTAGATGTGGTCTAGTAACATAGATTTAAACAGATGCGAAATGGCTGTTTTATTTTTTGTGTGACAATATATTCCATGTGAATTTCCCGCAACGATATTCAAACATTTACAAGAAAAACGTGAGATTTGCTTCAGGGAGCTCATGAGATTTAAGTCGTGCTTCCAATGCTGCCCAAAGCCCATCTCACGTTTTTAGCTCACCTGAGCACAACATGCTCATGGTGAGCTTTTGTGATCGCCTTTTGCCCGTCGTCCGTGGTGCATTGTTTGTCGTGCGTTGTCAGTTGTGCGACGTCAACATTTGCCTTGTTCAATGATATCTTAGATGAGTTAGAAAATGGTTACATTTGCTTGAAAAACATGGCTGCCAAGGGGCGGGGCATTTTTCCCTATATGCCTATATATGGCTACAGTAAAATCTTGTTAACATTCTAGAGGCCACATTTATTGTCTGATCTTTATGAAACTTGGTCAGAAGATTCATCATGATAATATCTTGGACGAGTTCGAAAATGATGCTGGTTGGTTAAAAAACATGGCCGCCAGGGGACGGGGCATTTTTCCTTATATGGCTATAGTAAAAACTTGTTAACACTCTAGAGGCCACATTTATTTTCCAATCTTCATGAAACTTGCTCAGAAGATTTGTCCCACTGATATCTTTGATGAGTTTAAAAATGGTAATCTTTGCTTGAAAAACATGGCTGCCAAGGGGCGGGGCATTTTTCCTTATATGGCTATATATGGCTACAGTAAAATCTTGTTAACACTCTAAAGGCCACATTTACTGTCTGATCTTCATGAAACTTGGTCAGAAGATTCATCCTTAAAATATCTTGGATGAGTTCAAAAATGATGCCGAATGGTTGAAAAACATGGCTGCCACGGGGCAGGGCATTTTTCCTTATATGGCTATAGTAAAACCTTGTTAACACTCTTTGTGAAACTTGGTCAGAAGATTTGTCCCAATAATATCTTGTTATCTCAGATGAGCGACTTTGGGCTTTTCAGGCCCTCTTGATATTGTAAATGTTTGAATATCGTTGCAGGAAATTCACATACATGCAGGCTAAATTGTCAAACAAAAAATAAAAACCAGCATTTTGTGTCTCGTTAAATCTATGTTAACATACCACATCTAGCGCTGAAAATTTGGCTATTGCTAAAAGGAACACTGATTTTTTATGGTTTAGCTTTATTTTATGAAATATTTATGAAACATACCGTGATTTTGAGTATTTATGTGGCTTTAAATGCAGCGAAACAAAATATGGTACAAAGTTGACATAACAACATTAGGTCATTCATTAAATAAAGATGGGCCATGCTCTGTGATAAAAGGGTTTAATGCATTTGCATAAAGTTTCGTCCCAGATTAGCCTATGCAGTCCGCACAGGCTTATCAGGGACGACACATTCCGCTTTTAGGATATTACGATACTTTTTGTTTAAAGAAAGTCTCTTCTTTTTAAATATTGCTATTGGGCCTTTGCCTTGAGAAATGCTTCATGCCTGCTGGCGTTATTGAGGACTGACTGATCTGGGGGGAAGCTGATGTAGAATCAGATGGAAAAAACATGAATATTTGTACAGTTGATATTATCCAGAGATCTAGAAGACATATTAGAACAGACATGAAAATCAAATTATTGCATGAAAAAATGCTCATTTCCCAAGTGTTCAGTAAATTATTTGATCTGATTCAAATCTTTAAACTTTGTCAGATCTGTGTAAAAAAAGTTAATATTTGTAGTGGAGTTTTGGTGGTGTTAGGTTATGGGAAGGGGTGGGTGGGGAACCCAGTTGTTATTCAATATTGGCATTCTCATCCCTGTATAGGGAACATCTTGGTGAAAGCTTCATTGCACAGATTTAAAGCTTCAGTGACTGGAGTTTATTCTGGGTATCTGGCAACATTTTGTATACCATTGTTAAGTTTGACACACATTGTCATACCATTGTTTAGCCTTTTGGAAGTTATGGCATTTGCATACAATTATGCAGCCTATCAGGAATTATTGCGTTGGAGTGGAATTATTTAGCCTAGCTTTAATTATTGAGTTTGTCATTTATTAGCCTATCAGGATAAATGGCTTGGTATACCATTGTCTAGCCTATCAGGAATTATGGCTTGGTATTACATTGTCTAGCCGATCAGGAATTATGGCTTTGCATGCAATTGTCTAGCCCATCAGGAATTATGACTTGGCATACCATTGTCTAGCCGATCAGGAATTATGGCTTGGCATACCATTGTCTAGCCCATCAGGAATTATGACTTGGTATACCATTGTCTAGCCCATCAGGAATTATGGCTTGGCATACCATTGTCTAGCCCATCAGGAATTATGACTTGGCATACCATTGTCTAGCCCATCAGGAATTATGGCTTGGCATACCATTGTCTAGCCCATCAGGAATTATGACTTGGCATACCATTGTCTAGCTTATTAGGAATTATGGCTTGGTATACCATTGTCGAGCCCATCAGGAATTATGGCTTGGCATACCATTGTCGAGCCCATCAGGAATTATGGCTTGGCATACCATTGTCGAGCCCATCAGGAATTATGGCATTGGCATACCATTGTCTAGCCTGTCAGGAAATATTGCTTGTCATAAATTTGTGTAGCCTATCAGGAATTATGGCTTGGCATACCTTCGTCTAGCCCATCAGGAATTATGGAATTTGGATACCATTGTCTAGCCTGTCAGGAATTATGGCTTGGCGTACAATTGTCTAGCCCATCAGGAATTATTGCTTGGTAACCCTTTTTCTAGCCCATCGGGAATTATGGCATCTGCAAACCATTTGTCTAGCCTATCAGGAATTATGGCTTGGCATACCATTGTCTAGCTGATCAGGAATTATGGCTTGGCATACAATTGTCTAGCCCATCAGGAATTATGGCATTGGAATACCATTGTCTAGCCTGTCATGAAATGTGGCTTGACATACAATTGTGTAGCCTATCAGGAATTAAGGCTTGGCATACCTTTGTCTAGCCCATCAGGAATTATTGCATTTGCATACCATTGTCTAGCCTGTCAGGAATTATGGCTTGGCATACAATTGTCTAGCCCATTAGGAATTATGGCTTGGTATACCATTGTCTAGCCCATCAGGAATGATGGTATTTGCAAACCATTTGTCTAGCCTATCAGGAATTATGGCTTGGCATACCATTGTCTAGCACATCAGGAATTATGGCTTGGCATACCATTGTCTAGCCTATCAAGAATTATTGCATTTGCATACCATTGTCTAGCCTGTCAAGAATTATGGCTTGGCATTCAATTGTCTAGCCCATTAGGAATTATGGCTTGGTATACCATTGTGTAGCCCATCAGGAATTATGACATTTGCAAACCATTTATCTAGTCTATCAGGAATTATGGCTTGGCATACCATTGTCTAGCCCATCAGGAATTATGGCTTGGCATACCATTTTCTAGCCTATCAGAAATTATGGCTTTGCATACAATTGTCTATCCCATCAGGAATTATGGCTTGGCATACAATTGTCTAACCCATCAGGAATTATGGCATTGTCATACCATTGTCATGCCCATCATGAATTATGGCATTGGCATTCCATTGTCTAGCCCATCAGGAATTATGGCATTTGCAAACCATTTGTCTAGCCTATCAGGAATTATGGATTGGCATACCATTGTCTATCCCATAAGGAATTATGGCATTTGCAAACCATTTGTCTATCCTATCAGGAATTATGGATTGACATACCATTGTCTAGCCCATCAGGAATTATGGCTTGGCATACCATTGTCTAGCCTATTAGGAATTATGGCTTGGCATACCATTGTCTAGCCCATCAGGAATTATGGCTTTGCATGCAATTGTCTAGCCCATCAGAAATTATGGCATGGCATACCATTGTCTAGCCCATCAGGAATTATGGCTCGGCATACCATTGTCTAGCTCATCAGGAATAATGGCTTGGTATACCATTGTCTAGCCCATCAGGAATTATGGCTTGGCATACCATTGTCTAGCCCATCAGGAATTATGGCTTGGTATACCATTGTCTAGCTCATCAGGAATAATGGCTTGGTATACCATTGTCTAGCCCATCAGGAATTATGGCTTGGTATACCATTGTCTAGCTCATCAGGAATTATGGCTTGGTATACCATTGTCTAGCCCATCAGGAATAATGGCTTGGTATACCATTGTCTAGCCCATCAGGAATAATGGCTTGGTATACCATTGTCTAGCCCATCAGGAATAATGGCTTGGTATACCATTGTCTAGCCGATCAGGAATTATGGCATTGGAATACCATTGTCTAGCCCATCAGGAATAATGGCTTGGTATACCATTGTCTAGCCCATCAGGAATAATGGCTTGGTATACCATTGTGTAGCCCATCAGGAATTATGGCTTGGCATACCATTGTCTAGCCGATCAGGAATTATGGCTTGGTATACCATTGTCTAGCACATCAGGAATTATGGCTTGGTATACCATTGTCTAGCTCATCAGGAATAATGGCTTGGTATACCATTGTCTATCCCATCAGGAATTATGGCTTGGTATACCATTGTCTAGCCCATCAGGAATTATGGCTTGGCATACCATTGTCTAGCCCATCAGGAATTATGGCTTGCCATACCATTGTCTAGCCCATCAGGAATTATGGCATGGCATACCATTGTCTAGCCCATCAGGTATTATGGCTCGGCATACCATTGTCTAGCTCATCAGGAATAATTGCTTGGTATACCATTGTCTAGCCCATCAGGAATAATGGCTTGGCATACCATTGTCTAGCTCATCAGGATTATGGCTCGGCATACCATTGTCTAGCTCATCAGGAATAATTGCTTGGCATACCATTGTCTAGCTCATCAGGAATTATGGCTTGCCATACCATTGTCTAGCTCATCAGGATAATGGCTCGGCATACCATTGTCTAGCTCATCAGGAATAATGGCTTGGTATACCGTTGTCTAGCCTATCAGGAATAATGGCTTGGCATACACTTGTCTAGCCCATCAGGAATTATGGCTTGGTATACCTTTGTCTAGCCCATCAGGATTATGGCTTGGTATACCGTTGTCTAGCCTATCAGGAATAATGGCTTGGCATACACTTGTCTAGCCCATCAGGAATTATTGCTTGGCATACAATTGTCTAGCCCATCAGGAATTATGGCTTGGCATACCATTGTCTAGCCCATCAGGAATTATGGCTTGGTATACCATTGTCTAGCTCATCAGGAATAATGGCTTGGTATACCATTGTCTAGCCCATCAGGAATTATGGCTTGGCATACCATTGTTAGTCTTTGAGGAATTATGGCATCTGATTGTCTAGCCCATTAGAAATTATGGCATTGGCAATAACATTTGTATGGCCTTAATCAATTAAACATGTATTGCAATAAAAAAGAACATTTTGGGGTCATTTTAGTCAGGTTTCAAATAAGATTATATAAAAAGCTGCATTTAATAATTCATTTTTATGGGCACAATATACATGGAGATGTCCAAAATATAGTTTTTTAATTTGCAATCAAATGAAGAATATTTTTTTAAGTTAAAATAATTAAGAAATGCAAAATATTAGTAAGTATATTGCCATTATTCTTGGTACACAATTGTTCAAAATAATATTCATGAAGTTTATTATAAAACGATCCTTTACTGGCTGTAATATCAAGATGCAGAGACAAAATGCTACCTATCTGAAAGCTTCTCTGACAAAGAAGAAAACAAATGAACTAGCTTGTTAATGTTTTCTTAAATGCCTACTCAAGTGTGAAGTTGATATAGATTGTATAGACAAGATCTGTTTAAAAAAATCACCATGTGAGTTTCTAAAATATTTCTTCAATTTTAGGATTAGCATATTAACGTGAGAGCAGGCCTTCACTGACAGGCTTTTGGTGTGCCTTTTCTCTTTATTTGAAATTAACATAATTCCTATAATAATTTATATGGAACTGATACTGCATTATTGTTAATATATTTTAATAACTTGTGACCACCCCTGCGAAACGTTTGAGAACTGTTCTATAAAATTTCTAGAATTGTACTGGAACAAATGACTAGAACGTTCTGGAATCATTCTTAAAATGGTCTAGAATTATTTCAGAACAGTTGTTGAACGTTAAATGAGAATAATTTGTAGAACAAATAGTTATAAAACAGTTCTGAAGGTTTGTTCTAGAACAATTCTTGAAACATTGTTCTAGAACTATTCCAGAATTATTTTTGTATAAATTTCCAGAACTGTTTTAGAACAATTGTTCTAGAAATTATTCTCATTTAATGTTCAACAACTGTTCCTAAATAATTCGAGTAGATTTTCAGTATGATTACAGAACAGTTCTAGTCGGTGTGTTCCAGTACAATTCTAGAAATGTTTTAGAACAGTTCCGAAGGTTTGCTTCAAGTAAGTCAGGAACAAATGTTCTAGAACAGTTCTAGGACATTGTTCCCCTCAGAACTTGTAACTGAGAACTATTCATCAGGAATAACTTGATTACCTTGCCCAACTGGTGGGATGATTGATCTTAGATTCCATTATTAAATAAAGTTTATATAAGAAAATATATAAATTTTATTTAACTACAACAATATACTTCAAATAGTTACACAATAACAAAATAGGTATACTATTGTTCACACCAACATTATATATAAACAATAAGTATAATTAATCTAAGAAAGAACATTTCAAAGGGAGGTAATATCACACTGTTACACATATTTATTTTAAATATGTAGAACAATTTTAGGCCTTGGTTCTAGACCTGTTCTATATGTGTTCTTATTCCCCATTAAAACTTTTGTAGAACTTACTGGTTCTTAAAGAGTTCTAAATGTGTTCTAGAACTACATTTTAGAATTCTTGTATATTATAGGGACAGTTTTAGAACTAAGCCTTGTTCCACAAATGTTCTGGAATTATTATAGAAAACTGTTCTGGAACAATTCCAGAACATAAGTTCTAGAACGCGAATAGGGAACATTCTATAAACTGTTCTTGATGTTCTAGAACAGTTCCAGAACCGTTTCTATTTCTAGAACACATTTTCGCAGGGGTGCATACACAGTTTCATTTAAAAAAATCCGTCACAGATTTCCTGAAGATTTTTAGACCTGTGAATAAGATTCTTTTGCAGTTACACTGGAGCGTGGCCATTTTTTATCATAGAAATAATTTAAGAACCATTTCTCCATTTGATTGATGATCCGTACATGATATTTCCACTTGCAAGAATTTAAGTTAGATATGGGCTACTACTTTCTGTCTAGTGAAGTATGAATATGCAATGATTTGATTATATTTGTTGTAATTGTGCATAAGAAATTGTCTGTATTATACTTCCACATGGATTTCAACAGTAATAGAGAATAAAGTCTTGACAAATGACATGGAATATGGAAGCAATTACAGAATAGTTAGCTATGCTGTATGCATTTTGTACTCTTATGGGAGCATATTTAGCATTTCCAGTTGCAATTGATGTCTTATCATGCAGATTCATTCCCGATATTCACATTAATTTAGATTCTATTGATAGTTTTTGTTGTGTTTTTTTTTGCAAAATGTGTATTTGGATCAGCTTTTTGAATATTCTCAATAAGTAGTTTTGAAGCAAATACCTCCTCACATTCCACAGCAATGCTATTCTAATCAAACTGAGATTGATGTTAGTTAATTTTTCATATAATTATGTTACTTGTATGAGTCATGAAAACAAATTGTTTAAGCATTGTGCCGCATTTATACTAAGAATTTAAAATATTTGGATGATGGTTCAATTGTTGACAGTTATAGATTCAAGATAGATTACAATTCAAGTATGTACTTCATTAATTTAGGATTTCTGATAGGGCAAGTCACATATTTTAAACATACCTTCAGACATTCCAAAAAATGGTTTGGTAATACTGGAAACCTGACTACAATAAATTTTAAAAGATGGCATGTTACTCATTGCATTATAACAAGGTTTACCCACCAGTTACTCATAGTTATTAAAAGCCCCTTTACCCTCAAAATCAACAAATATCTCTTTATAAATATTTGGAAAAATAAAGTTTACACATACAAAATTAGTGTTCCATTTAGCAATAGCCAAAATTTCAACGCTAGATGTGGTCTAGTAACATAGATTTAAGCAGATGCAAAATGGCTGTTTTATTTTTTGTGTGACAATATATTCCATGTGAATTTCCCGCAACGATATTCAAACATTTACAAGAAAAACGTGAGATTTGCTTCAGGGAGCTCATGAGATTTAAGTCGTGCTTCCAATGCTGCCCAAAGCCCATCTCACGTTTTTAGCTCACCTGAGCACAACATGCTCATGGTGAGCTTTTGTGATCGCCTTTTGCCCGTCGTCCGTGGTGCATTGTTTGTCGTGCGTTGTCAGTTGTGCGACGTCAACATTTGCCTTGTTCAATGATATCTTAGATGAGTTCGAAAATGGTTACGTTTGCTTGAAAAACATGGCTGCCAAGGGGCGGGGCATTTTTCCCTATATGCCTATATATGGCTACAGTAAAATCTTGTTAACATTCTAGAGGCCACATTTATTGTCTGATCTTCATGAAACTTGGTCAGAAGATTCATCATGATAATATCTTGGACGAGTTCGAAAATGATGCCGGTTGGTTAAAAAACATGGCCGCCAGGGGGCGGGTCATTTTTCCTTATATGGCTATAGTAAAAACTTGTTAACACTCTAGAGGCCACATTTATTTTCCAATCTTCATGAAACTTGCTCAGAAGATTTGTCCCACTGATATCTTTGATGAGTTCAAAAATGGTAATCTTTGCTTGAAAAACATGGCTGCCAAGGGGCGGGGCATTTTTCCTTATATTGCTATATATGGCTACAGTAAAATCTTGTTAACACTCTAAAGGCCACATTTACTGTCAGATCTTCATGAAACTTGGTCAGAAGATTCATCCTTAAAATATCTTGGATGAGTTCAAAAATGATGCCGAATGGTTGAAAAACATGGCTGCCACGGGGCAGGGCATTTTTCCTTATATGGCTATAGTAAAACCTTGTTAACACTCTAGAGGCCACATTTATTTTCCGATCTTTGTGAAACTTGGTCAGAAGATTTGTCCCAATAATATCTTGTTATCTCAGATGAGCGACTTTGGGCTTTTCAGGCCCTCTTGATATTGTAAATGTTTGAATATCGTTGCAGGAAATTCACATACATGCAGGCTAAATTGTCAAACAAAAAATAAAAACCAGCATTTTGTGTCTCGTTAAATCTATGTTAACATACCACATCTAGCGCTGAAATTTTGGCTATTGCTAAAAGGAACACTGATTTTTTATGGTTTAACTTTATTTTATGAAATATTTTATGAAACATACCGTGATTTTGAGTATTTATGTGGCTTTAAATGCAGCGAAACAAAATATGGTACATAGTTGACATAACAACATTAGGTCATTCATGGAATAAAGATGGGCCATGCTCTGTGATAAAAGGGTTTAATGCATTTGCATAAAGTTTTGTCCCAGATTAGCCTATGCAGTCCGCACAGGCTTATCAGGGCGACACTTTCCGCTTTTAGGATATTAGGATACTTTTTGTTTAAAGAAAGTCTCTTCTTAGCAAAAATCCAGTTTGGGCGGATAGTGTTCTCCCAGATTAGCCTGTGCGGACTGCACTTTATGCACATGCATTAAACCCCCTTTTCACAGAGCATGGCTCATATGGTGTTTTTAAATATTGCTATTGGGCCTTTGCCTTGAGAAATGCTTCATGCCTGCTGGCATTATTGAGGACTGACTGATCTGGGGGGAAGCTGATGTAGAATCAGATGGAAAAAACAGGAATATTTGTACAGTTGATATTATCCAGAGATCTAGAAGACATATTAGAACAGACATGAAAATCAAATTATTGCATGAAAAAATGCTCATTTCCCAAGTGTTCAGTAAATTATTTGATCTGATTCAAATCTTTAAACTTTGTCAGATCTGTGTAAAAAAAGTTAATATTTGTAGTGGAGTTTTGGTGGTGTTAGGTTATGGGAAGGGGTGGGTGGGGAACCCAGTTGTTATTCAATATTGGCATTCTCATCCCTGTATAGGGAACATCTTGGTGAAAGCTTCATTGCACAGATTTAAAGCTTCAGTGACTGGAGTTTTTTCTGGGTATCTGACACATACGATTTTAGAAATATTAATAATTCATTTCATACAAGGGATCGAAAATATTGGCTCAGAATTTCGTAACGTTATTATATGTCTGGTAATAGCTAATATTTATTTTGCAAAAGCTCAGATTTTCCAACATAACCTAAACATTTAAATTATTTTGATTTAAAGTATCGGCTTACGAACCTTATATAACCCCCATATATAAATGTATTTTTCAATGTAAGAATAACAAACTCAAAGTAGTAAAAATGAACATATTTCTGTGTGAATGCAAATAATATTCATTGATCGGTACATCATAATGGTGAGTCAACTTCCTTGTGAATATCCTGGCTTTTATGGATGTTCACTTGAAAAAAACAATTTGCATTTTGTCGCAGCCTGCAAGAAAGTATTTCTTGTCTTTTTATGGGTATAAGGAACACTGCAATCTGTCATAAAGGAATAACGTCTGAATAAATCAATCCATTGTAGCCTTGGTCTTGGTAAACTGGTTTTAATACATGTGGGTGAAGTGTTGTCCAAGAATAGCTTGTGCAGTCCTCGCAGGCTTATCAGGGACGACACTTTCTGCTAAAATGGAGTTAAGGAAGTTTGCTATGAATGAAAATCCAGTCTAGGCTGCAAGTGTCGTCCCTGATAAGCCTATGTGACTTGCACAGGCTGCAAGTGTGGTCCCTGATAAGCCTATGTGACTTGCACAGGCTTTTCTGTGACAACACTTTATGCACATGCATTAAGCCTGTTTTTCCCAGAGGGCAGGTCATTTATTTTGTCTTTCGCTTCTTGCAGGCGTCCGTGGTGGAGAATATATCCAAAAGATGTGGCGGGTTTCTTAAGGCATTAAGTCTAAAAGGATGTCAGAACATAACCGATGAGGCATTACAGTAAGTTGACTTACAAAATCAGTACCTCAGTTTGAGCATGTTTTAACTCTTTCAGTGCTGGAACCAAATTTTGAAGGCCTTTGCAAACAGTTTGGATCCAGATGAGATGCCACAGAACGTGGTGTCTCATTAGTATCCAAACTGTTTGCTTTTCTGATAGTTTTCTTTGAAAAAAAAAATCGTAGAAAATGCTTATTTTAGAAATTCAGCAGACATTTTAGCAGACGACAAATTTCTCAGCATGCAAAGGGTTAAGGCTGTACAGAATTTCAGGTCATAGAGAGCTATACTATCTGCTACCTATGACTGTCTTTGCCCTGGTCAGTAGAATATATTTATTATAGTGTAAAACTGTGCTGTTTTGGTTATTTAATTTATTAAATAATTGTATACTAGAGTCACATTAATAAGAAAATCATGTTTCAGCATTTTCAGTGATAACATTTTTTTTCCGTCTACAGTTGATTTATGTAAGAGAGACTTCCTTCAAGCAGAAAGTAAGAAAATATGGAAAGTTTTGTTCCAAATCAGCATATACAGTCTGCACAGGCCAATCCAGGACATAACACTTAACTAACATGCACTGAGACTTGTTTTTGGGAAACACTTATCATATTTGAAGGAATGGGCATGAATCATCTTGAGTTTCCTGAATGCTGTTTTTTTATGTTTCAGAAAATTTTCAGAGAAGTGTAGAAACATTGAAGTATTGAATCTGGACAACTGTAAAAAGTTAACAGATGCGTAAGCATACATTTCACACACATTCTCACTTGTGAGTTGTTAAACATTAAGGTATATTTATATAAATTACTCATGCTTATAACTGTTTTATGGCATTAACCCTTTTGGCTTTACTGCTTGTACTTTGATGACTTGTTTGTAGTCCCTTAAGAAATCAAATAAAATGTAAGACCTTTTTTACTAGATTAAAGCTTTTAATGCTTCATTTCCAAACCTTAGTTACTAATAAGTAGTAAAAAGCATAAAACCTGAACAGGCTGCAAGTTATATAAACCTATTTTTGATATATTTTTTTGTGCTCTGTAGAAAAGTAGTCTTGCTATTATAATCCCTTGTTCGTTTTCAGCACCTGTGCAAGTCTGGGGTTACACAGCACTAAGTTGCAGCAGCTGGATCTGAGCTGTTGTCTCTGTATTACTGACAATGCTCTCAAGTTTATCAGGTATACTTACTCCTGGAAAATATAGAATATATTTAGATTTTTGATTGAATATTGTTTTGTTTTTTCAAAGTGAAAAACAATCAAGCTCATGCTCATGACAGGAATTCAAAAATAAATTTTATAAAATTAACAATTAAATTTATATTTATTACATTTAATTTTTATATGAGATTTATAAATTATCATAAATTATCATCATATCAAGACTACACAAATGTATCTGATATATAATGTGGCTCGTTTAAAGTTGAAGTTACAATGACTTTTAGTGTGTGCATATTCCCTATTTGTGAATGTGATTAAAGTAGATTATTATTTCCAGCCCATGTCTTTATTGCGCATAATGAGATTCTGAAATAACTTTGATGCATTTGATAATCTATGAAGATGTTAAATCTGGCAGTCCTTGAAAGGTAAAGGAAAATAGCTATGTTGTGTTAAATGTGCGTTTGTTGAAGGTGGTGCCCTGATGAGCCTCTGGGACTGCACAAGCTAATCTGGGAAGACACTTATCCCACATACATGTACAATTCAGCCCAGGCTGCATTAATGTAGTTTATAATTTCAGTAAAGGGTGTCATCATCTGAAACATATCAATATATCATGGTGTCATGAGGTCACCAATGACGGACTAGAGGCATTGGCGCAAGGCTGTCTCAAACTGGAGGACTTTATCTGCAAGGGATGCAGTCAGGTATGGATATGGTTGTTAAGAAGTGTAACGCCAGTTCAAATCAGTCTATATCGTTACATTTGGTTGTTTTCAGATTTTGTTATATTTTTTAATGTCAGTCAGTTCTGAGGCATGCTGATCAGGCATTAATTGGAAATCTTTATTCCACATGGTGTAAATCAGTTCCCTTAATGGGTCATGTCCAAAAAAATGTATTTTACAAAGTTTCTATACAATTAACTTATGAATGAAACTCTCATTTACAAGCTTTGTTGTGATGGATTTAAACTTTAATATAAAAAACAATATTGTAACATGTGCATGTGGGAATTCACCGTTCAATTAAACCATTATGCAGCAAATGCATGTTTTATATGTGAATGACATCCTGAATTACAGGCCATGATTTGTCATTGAAACTACACTATAAAGATCAATAGTTTTGCGTAGAATAACAAAGCCAACAAATTGCTTCAAAATCACTCCAATAAAAACCAATAGTTACTTAACTGGGGTTATTTATTCATCACAGATTCACTTACCTTTGTTCCTATATTGCCTAAAAATGTGTTGTGTTTAAACAATACATGGGTTATTGGCATTGTTATAGAGATAGTATGATTTAAAAAAAAAACATGATTGGACCAAAGGCCATTAATGTTTTGTTTTTTTCAAACATTTATAAGGGTCAGGAATTCGCTAATGTAATAATTATATGATCCATGCTTTTTTCATCCGAATAACTTTGAAGAATGCTTAGTCAAAGTTGAAACCTTACACCAAAAATTGTTCAACTGAACTTAAACAGACACTTTGTCCTGAATGGTTCTATATGATTTATGTTCTAAAATCAATGATAAAAAATGTACATTGTATATGGGCCTTGCTCTGTGAAAAGGGGGTTTAATGCATGTAAGTAAAGTGTCGTCCCAGATTAGTCTGTGCAGTCTGCACATGTTAATCAGGGACAACACTTTCCGCCTAAACTAGATTTTTGCTATGAAGAGACTTACTTGAAACAAAAAGTATCATGAAAGCGGAAAATGTCGTCCCTGATAAGCTTGTGTTGACATGCACATGCATTAAACCCTCTTTTCACAGAGATAGGCTCATATATTTTTTGAGACTTTGTTTCTCATAAATGCATGATTGCCATAAAGTCCCTGGAGTTTTTCCAAGTAGTAATTGAGGTCAAATAGATAGGTCTAGTGGTCACACTCAGCTGTCATCAAAATATGTTGTGGTCTGATAACAACATCATGGCATTGGAGAAACAACATAACGCTCAATTGGTGCAAAAAGGTTTATTTGTCATACTTGTACTTACTTGGAAATAAGGCTTTTATGTCAGGAAATATTTCTAAGTCTAATTATGCAAAGCATGGCTGCTCCTGCCATCATATTTGTAAGTCTGGATAAGAAGTTGTAAAATGTAAGAAATAGGGCCAATATGCTTTTATTATGCAGTAATTTTTTGAAGTTATTTATTATTTATTTATTAATTTAAGCAAACTTTCATATAGTACTTGCTTCATTTGCAGTGGATAATAATAAATAAATGTACTTTATAAAGTTTAAAACCTGCTTCATCGTTGTTTATTATGATTAATGGGTATAATCTCATGAGTGCAGTGCAGTTTTGTTAGCATTCTAAGATCGTCTCACTATGACAGTTAATCATTTGGCATCAAGATATGTAGCAGTCAAACAACATTGCTTGCAAAGATGCCTTAGACACATCGTGTCTTGATTTATTTGATTATGTTGATAATGTTGAGGTTCTTGTATAAACCTATATTAAATTACCACTGCGTTGATTGACTTGGCTAGTGGCAGAGATTGCTATATTTGGGGACTTTGGTAACCTTGGTAACCTGTGCATGTCTGGGTTGCCATAGATATAAAAAATTTAGGCTCTGGATAGGCCATTTGAGAATAAGCATTGATGACACTCATAAAATAACATTTTGTCAATAAAATGTCATTCAAATAAGTATATGTCCTTATCTTTATTTAAAAATGTACAAGTTTTCCATACACAATCGAACGTAGTACTGATTAGTGGTCAGTGTTTGCTAATCTCTATCATAGATGACAATTTACTTCTTAATTTATTGATTTTTTTCCTTTTGTCTTCTAAAACAATATGAAAGATACACATCCTATAGAAAACCTCTTTTGGTTTCAGATAACTGATGTTGGCGTGGGACATATAGCTGTACATTGTAAGAACATCAGACGAATAAACTTGCACTCATGTCAGGTACGTACAAGTTTAAAAAATGAAACATAACTCTTAGAATGCACAAGGCAGAGTTATATAGAGAGGCTTATCTGTTGGGCATATTTATGGGATTGTAATATTGAAAGCTAAAATTAAATCCTCCTGATATTATTCAAAACGTTATACTTCCAAATAGGACATACAAGATGAAACATAGTCCAACTGGTAAAACAGACAGTGTTTTAGATTGCCACCTTCTGGTGCATTGAAATTTATATACAAGTTCAAGAAAATTAATTTAGTGTACATTTATCTCTTGCCATTAATCAATAAACCGCTTAATAATATAATATAATCAGCATTGGCTTGTACAGGACCACATTAGTAGTGACAGAAATCTTCTGCATGCTTATGATACAACATACATTTGATGTAACATATCCTCTAGTTTCAACATTGCTATCTAGTGCATTGTTCTCACCATCAGAGCCATCAACAGTAATGTAAGCCTTTGATAGCTTTCAATGATGGCATTGTTTCTTCCTTTTTTCCAATTTTCCGTCTCAATCCTTGTGGGCTACACACCACTCTAATGTATTATTTGTTCAAAAGTTGTGGCTATAATTACGAAAGACACTCTTATTGATTTCATATATATTATAAGATGGCTATTTGGCACTATAGCAAGATTTGTGTCCTGATAGTTGATATGAATAAATAATGATGTCTATATTGAAGTACCATGTTAACTCTTTATGATTACTGCTAGCTATATATTGTTATTGGCTTTCTACAAGCAAAGTACTTTTAGGATGACCGCGGCAGTTTTATTTATTTTTTGTTACACTTAGAATGTAGTAATTTGTTTTTAGTTTCCTAGAGCAATCGTTTGCTGATATAAAAATGAAATAAAAATCCAGGGTCATTATGATTGTTTTTTTTTTTATTTGGGTTTAAACAACACAGTTATTACAACTTTTGAGTAGCCTCACAAATATGCCGTAAAGGACAAATAGAGGGGAAAAAAAGGGGATAAACTTTAAAATGGATGTTTATCTGATTATACATTTGGGCCGTGCTTTGTGAAAAGGGGGTTTAATGCATGTGCGTAAATTGTCGTCTCAGATTAACTTGTGCAGTCCACACAGGCTAATCAGAGAAAACACTTTTTGCTTTTATGGCATTTTTCTTTAAAAAAATATTTTCTTAGCAAAAATCCAGTTGAGGTGAAACGAGTCGTCCCTGATTAGCCTGTGTGGACTGCACAGGCTTATATGGGACGACACTTTACACACATTCATTAAACCCCCTTTTCACAGAGCGCAGTTGATTTATTAACATGATTAACTTTAAAATTATAGTCGAAATATATCCATCCTAAACTTTAACACAGTTAATCACAGTTTAAAAGGCACTAAATAAGTGTCTGTCTTGGTTGCCCAAAATTATATTACTGAAGTCATTCCTCTGTTGACTGTAAGACACATGTATCTCATTGAAACTCGTAATATACTGTATGTGTTACAGTCAAACTTTATTTGCATGAAACAAAACTTCTGGGTGCATCCTTAATGTAAGTTTTTTTGTTAGTTAGTTGGTTCCTATAATTGAAAGTGCAAAGGTCTGGACATGCCATTGCAACCCTATCTTGATGTTTATTTTAAAACAAAACAGACTTATGAAATATCAGCTAAAACATATTTATTTTACTTGATTGCAGTTAAATCTGTAGGCATTTACAAACATTAATGAGTTTGCGTCCTGAGAAGAACCATGAATTTGTGTCTTTACTTTTACCTTGAGAATTAGTTATAAGACCTCTGGGTTGAACGACAGCTTCTGTTTGCATTACACAATTGAAATCCTGTATTTATGTTGCTGTGAACATCATCAATATAAGTACATAACCAAAGTGATAAATAGTTCAGTACATCACTTATGTGATACATCCCCAATGTAATACATACATGATATGATACATATTTCAGAACATTACGGATGACGGTCTGAAGCTGCTCGGGGAGCATTGTCACGACCTCGCGTTCCTCTGTGTGTCCAGCTGTCAGCGGCTGACTGACCAGTCTCTAGTCTCCATTGCCAATGGATGCCCTGCCTTAAAGTAATTTTCTCTCCGGATTGTTCTTGTTATCTGAAAATTGACGATTTGAGCTTCTTTCTGGGAAAACTCACAGGAGGGAATCCCTGTTTTTTAGCTCACCTGAGCACAATGTGCTCATGGTGAGCTTTTGTGATCGCTTTGTGTCCGTTGTGTGTCGTCCGTCGTGCGTCATCAACATTTTGCCTTGTTACCACTCTAGAGGCCACATTTATTGTGTGATCTTCATGAAACTTGGTAAGAACATTTGTCCCATTGATACCTCCACTGAGTTCGAAACTGGGTCATGCTGGGTCAAAAACTAGGTAAAAAAAAAAGGAAAACCTTGTGAACACTGAAGAAGTCACATTTGATGCCCAATCCACATGTAACTTTGTCAAAATGTTTGTCTAAATGATATGTTGGTTGAGTTCAAAAATAGTTCTGGTCCGTTGAAAAACATGGTCGACAGTGGGCAGGGCAGTATTCCTTATATGGCTATAGAGAAACCTTGTGGACACTCTAGAAGTCACAATTTTGGCCCAATCATCATGAAACATGGTCAAAACATTGGTTTCATTGATATCTCGGACGAGTTCGAAAATGGTCCAGATCGGTGAAAAAACATGGCCGCCAGGGGGCGGGGCAGTTTTCTCTATATGTATATAGTGAAAACATGGGAACACTCTAGAAGTCACATTTTTGGTCCAATGTTCATGAAATTTGGTCAGAACGTGTGTTTTTTGGATTTGACAGTTGAGTTTGAAAATGGTTCGGATCGGTAAAAAAGCAAGGCCGCTGGGGGGTGGGTCATTTTCCTTATATTTATATAGTAAAAACAGTATAGTTTATTATGTCGAGGGAAGTAACTGCAAATGAAAAATTATGTTGAATTGACAGAGTTGTCTCCCTTTTTAAAATATTTGTTTTAAGCACAAGAAGATTAAGTGGAATTAATTATAAATTATAGTTTTACATTCTGGAAGATAGCAAACTTTTAATATGTTTTTTATTGTTTGATGATTCTGTACAATATGGCATTCTTTTGTCAAACAATTAAAGCGAGACTATACGATTTTTATATTTCGTACATATTTTCCTACAATAATCGAAGAATTCGTCTTTTTATTAGGATCGGAGTTAGTGTTCGTGTGTCGTATGAATAGACATCGCTGATGGAATTTAAAAACAACCATTAAACTAAATTAAGATTCATATCGTACATGCATGATATACATTCTGGCAAATTCAATTGTACAGACATTTTCGATTTCAGAATTAAATATCTCGCTTATTTCGCATTTTCAGCACATGTTCTTCTTAATTTTATTTTAAATTATATTTAAATGTATGACCTTGTTAAAACTCTAGAGGTCACATTTATTTTCTGATCATCATGAAACTTGGTCTGAAGATTTGTCCCAATGATATCTTGGATGAGTTCGAAAATGGGTTTTGTTGCTTTAAAAACATGGCCACCAGGGGCGGGGCATTTTTCCTTATATGGCTATATATGGCTATAGTAAAACCTTGTTAACACTCTAGAGACCACATTTATTTACAATCTTCATGAAATGTGGTCAGAAGATTGGTCTCACTGATATCTTGGATGAGTTCGAAAATAATTATGTTTGCTTGAGAAAAATGGCTTTCAAGGGGCGGGGCATTTTTCCTTATATGGCTATAGTAAAATCTTGTTAACACTCTAGAGGCCACATTTACTGTCCGATCTTCATGAAACTTGGTCAGAAGATTCATCCCGATAATATCTTGGATAAGTTCAAAAATGATGCCGGTTGGTTGAAAAACATGGCTGCCAGGGGGTGGGGCATTTTTCCTTATATGGCTATAGTAAAACCTTGTTAACACTCTACAGGCCACATTTATTTTCCGATCTTCATGAAACTTGGTCATAAGATTTGTCCCAATAATATCTAAATTCTTGTAATCTAAGGTGAGCGACTTTTGGCCTTTCAAGCCCTCTTGTTTAAATATATATGCTATACTAAAAAAAAATAAATAATAATAATTTTTTTATATATATTTGTATATATATGCTATAATAGAAACAAGGAGTGCAACTTCCTTTGCCGTAAAACTACTCTATCTTTACTGTAAACCATGTAACTCGAACAATTTTGAACGCAAAATGCATGCATGCATCATGTGACAAACAGAGCACTGAGACATGCGAAGCAATGTTACCTTTCTTTCAAGTATTACTTGAAAAATTAATGAATAATTTCAACATTTTTTTCCTACGAATGTTATTGGTTTTAAACTTTTTTATGGACTGTATGTATGCGTAATTATTTTGGAAGACAAAGCCAATTATGCCTGCTGAATCCTCTTGCAGAACCCTGGAGGTCGCTAATTGTTCACACTTGACAGACAATGGATTCCAGGCTTTAGCAAAAGTAAGTGGCTTTGTACTGTTATCTACCATAATAGGTTTGCAGTGTTATGTACCGTACATGTCTGGATTGTACAAAGACATTTAACAAGTTGGTTACAACATATTGGGATTTTTTAGTTAAATAATCTTAATTATAATATTAAATAATTGTGCCTAACATTACTTCTAACTAGACGTATAAATATACAACACAGACGATAATGACCAGTTCAAATAATTGTAACATTTACACTTTATCAATGTAAAACATTTATTTTTTATATGAAGATACAAAAATGTAAACCATGTATGTGTGGACTGTTTCCATGAGTACAAACATTCTTAATCATCAACTTAAACAAAGTATATGCGAGTGGTTTTCAAGTCTCATTTGTTTAAGATTGAAAATGTTTTGAGACCTGGCATGCACACATGCAAAAATTCTCTACCTTAAATATTCTCTCAATCAAAAAGATTTATTTCTAGACCAATAATAATGCTTTTTAAACTATGCTATTGATTTCCAACCAATGAGAATGCTATTTACAGTTTTGCTCTGATTTTCAACTGATCAGAATGCTTTGCTTACTACAGTTAAGCTCTGATTTCTATTAGTTGATTAATAAAGACTGTATTTAAGTTCATAAATATTTGGGGTATGGGGTCTGCTCCCATGACTGCGACAATTCCTATACTCAATTTTAGTATTAATCTTTAATAGTAAACTTATGGAGATCAAGGCTTACTTGTTAAAAGCCCATAAACACTCAAAATCAACAAATATTTTGTACAATATTTCAAAAAATAAAGTTAACACATACAAAATCCATGTTCCTAATAGCAATGGCTAAAATTTCAACGCTAGATGTGGTCTAGTAACATAGATTTAACAAGATACAAAATATTCTTTTTTGATTTTTTATGGAACAATATATTCAACTCATGATCATGTACCAAGTTAGTGTTCATACCAAGTTAGTGTTCATGTGTCGTATGAATAGATATTGTTGCACAAAATTAAAACGGAATATATTGTGCAACAAAAAAAAATAAAATCAAGCATTTTGTATCTTGTCAAATCTATGTTACTAAACCACATCTAGCGTTGAAATTTTGGCTATTGCTTTAAGGAACACTGATTTTTAATGAGTTAAATTTATTTTACAAAATATTTTGTGAAATATTAGTTGATTTTGAGTATTGATGTTACTTTAAATGTAGTCTCATTGGTCTATGAAGAAAGACTAAGTTGAGACTTAATTTTAGATCTTTTTGTAGTCATTAGGCCAATTATCACTTTCCAGATATGCCTCTATTAATTTTAAATAGCCTTGTTGTAGTACAAAGTGGGCTTTATGGAAGTGTGTTTGTGTTATCCTAGCGCAGCTTGTGCTGTCGCACAGGCTAATTAGAAATAACACTCCCCGCCAAAAATTGTATTTTCCCTAAGAGAAAACGACCTTTAAAAAAAAACAACCATTGAAAATGGAAATTGTCGTCCCTCATTAGCATGTGCGGACTGCGCAGGCTTATATGGAATGACACTTGACACACATGCATTAAGCCCCGTTTTCCCAGAACCGCTTTGTGTGTTGTAGAATTGCCATGTACTGGAGAGAATGGACCTGGAGGAATGCCTGCAGATAACAGACTCCACCCTCAACTACCTGGCCAGCTACTGTCACCACCTCACTGTTCTGGTAGGCATCAGTCATTTATGTGTGTCTTGTTCTGAGAAAACTGGGCATAATGCATGTGCGTAAAGTGTCATCCCAGATTAGCCTGTGCAGTCTGCACAGGCTAATCAGGGACGACACTTTCCGCTTTTATGACATTTTTCGTTTAAATGGAGTTTCTTCTTAGCAAAAATCCAATTTAGGCAGAAGGTGTCGTCTCAGACTGCACAGGCTAATCTGGGATGACACTTTACACACATGCATTATGCCCAATTTTCACAGAACAAGACACATGTAATCTATTTATCAGTAGTTTCGCGGATATAAATTATGTTTTAGTGATAGTGTACCAGTTGCATATGTAACCTATGTATCATTTGTGTATTTAACCTATGTATTAGTGGTTTCACTAAACTGTGTATCAGTTGTATATGTAATTCATGTAATATTTTTATATATGTATCAGTGGTGTCACTTATCTATCAGCAATATCATAAAATTGTGTTGTAGATATGTCACTAAACTGTGTTAAAAAAATCACTAAATGTATCTATCAGCAATATCATTAAATTGTGTTGTAGATACGTCACGAAACTGTGTTAAAAAATCACTAAACTAAGTATTGGAAGTATCACCAAACTTAGTGGTTGAAGTACAACTGAACTATATATTAAACTATCACTAAACTATATATTAGAAGGATCACTTAACTAAGTCTTAAAAAAATCACTAAACTTTGTATTTGAAATTTGTTAGAATAAAACGGTGATGTCTGTTTTTGCAATTAATCCCATTGCCACACTGTTACTGTTAGGTATCACTGAACAAAACAAAAATTAAAGTCAGGATTGGCCACTTTCTCATACAATGATGAGATCTTCTTGCTTTTTAAGGTAAATATAGTAATTTTGTAAAGCATATGAAAGAAACATTCGATTTTTTTGCTTTTCAAAGGGAAATGATTATTAAGCAAAGAAATGGTTCACTTTTGTGTTCATGCTATTATGAAGTGGATATAAAATGAAATAGAGATAAGTGCAAAATATTAAAAACATCAGGTAAATTGTTTGTGTTTACCTATTCAGAAATCACACAATTTTTAAACAAAACTTCTATTTTCCAGAGTTTTTCGCACTGTGAGTTGATAACAGACGAGGGTATACGTCATCTGGGCTCGAGCGTATGCGCCACAGAGCAGTTACAGGTGCTTGAACTCGACAACTGCCCTCTGATCACGGATGCCTCACTTGAGCATCTGATGGGATGCCAGTCCCTTGAGCGTATAGAACTGTACGACTGTCAGCTGATCACTCGACAGGGCATCCGTAGACTCAAAGTGAGTTTAAACCCTATACCACTCAGATTCACATAACGACTCGTTTGTAGTCCCTTAGAAAATCAAACAAAATTGAAAACCCTTTCTTAATAGATTCAGGTTTAAGAAGCTTCATTTTCAACTCTTAGATACTGATGAACAGCACACAGCAGACAACCTGAACACACTGTGAGCTACTCTCTGGCTGTTCTGGTTTCATGCTGTATGTAGCCATGAACAGATAGTGAGCTAATCCCAGGTTGTTCTTGTTTCATGCTGGTTGTATTTAGCCATGAACAGATAGTGAGCTACTCTCAGGCTGTTCTGGTTTCATGCTGGTTGTATATAGCCATGAACAGATAGTGAGCTACTCCAAGGCTGTTCTTGTTTCATGCTGGTTGTATATAGCCATGAACAGATAGTGAGCTACTCTCAGGCTGTTCTGGTTTCATGCTGGTTGTATAAAGACATGAACAGATAGTGAGCTACTCCCAGACTGTTCTTGTTTCATGCTGGTTGTATATAGCCATGAACAGATAGTGAGCTACTCTCAGGCTGTTCTTGTTTCATGCTCGTTGTATATAGCCATGAACAGATAGTGAGTTACTTCCAGGCTGTTCTTGTTTCATGCTGGTTGTATATAGCCATGAACAGATAGTGAGCTACTCCCAGTCTGTTTTTGTTTCATGCTGGTTGTTTATAGCCATGAACAGATAGTGAGCTACTCCCAGGCTGTTCTTGTTTCATGCTGGTTGTATATAGCCATGAACAGATAGTGAGCTACTCCCAGGCTGTTCTTGTTTCATGCTGGTTGTATACAGCCATGAACAGATAGTGAGCTAATCCCAGGTTGTTCTTGTTTCATGCTGGTTGTATTTAGCCATGAACAGATAGTGAGCTACTCCCAGGCTGTTCTGGTTTCATGCTGGTTGTATATAGCCATGAACAGATAGTGAGCTACTCCCAGGCTGTTCTGGTTTAATGCTGGTTGTATATAGCCGTGAACAGATAGTGAGCTACTCACAAGCTGTTCTTGTTTCATGCTGGTTGTATAGCCATGAACAGATAGTGAGTTACTTCCAGGCTGTTCTGGTTTAATGCTGGTTGCATATAGCCATGAACAGATAGTGAGCTACGCCCAGGCTGTTTTGGTTTAATGCTGGTTGTATATAGCCATGAACAGATAGTGAGCTACTCCCAGGCTGTTCTGGTTTAATGCTGGTTGTATATAGCCATGAACAGATAGTGAGCTACTCCCAGGTTGTTCTTGTTTCATGCTGGTTGTATATAGCCATGAACAGATAGTGAGCTAATCACAGGTTGTTCTTGTTTCATGCTGGTTGTATATAGCCATGAACAGATAGTGAGCTACTCCCATGCTGTTCTTGTTTTATGCTGGTTGTATATAGCCAAGAACAGATAGTGAGCTACTCCTAGGCTCTTCTTGTTTCATGCTGGTTGTATATAGCCATGAACAGATAGTGAGCTACTCCCAGCCTGTTCTTGTTTCATGCTGGTTGTATATAGCCATGAACAGATATTGAGCTACTCTCAGGCTGTTCTTGTTTCATGCTGGTTGTATATAGCCATGAACAGATAGTGAGCTACTCTCAGGCTGTTCTTGTTTCATGCTGGTTGTATATAGCAATGAACAAATAGTGAGCTACTCCCAGGCTGTTCTTGTTTCATGCTGGTTGTATATAGCCATGAACAGTTAGTGAGCTACTCCCAGGCTGTTCTTGTTTCCTGCTGGTTGTATATAACCATGAACAGATCTTGAGCTACTCCCAGGCTGTTCTGGTTTCATGCTGGTAGTATATAGCCATAAACAGATAGTGAGCTACTCACAGGCTGTTCTGGTTTCATTCTGGTTGTATATAGCCATGAACAGATAGTGAGCTACTCCCAGGCTGTTCTGGTTGCATGCTGGTTGTATATAGCCATGAACAGATTGTGAGCTTCTCACTGGCTGTTCTTGTTTCATGCTGGTTGTATATAGCCATGAACAGATAGTGAGCTACTCCCAGGCTGTTCTGGTTTTATGCTGGTTGCATATAGCCATGAACAGATAGTGAGCTACTCTCAGGCTGTTCTTGTTTCATGCTGGTTGTATATAGCCATGAATAGATAGTGAGCTACTCCCAGGCTGTTCTTGTTTCATGCTGGTTGTATATAGCCATGAACAGATAGTGAGCTACACCCAGGCTGTTCTTGTTTTATGCTGGTTGTATAGAGTTATGAACAGATAGTGAGCTACTCACAGGCTGTTCTGGTTTTATTCTGGTTGCATATAGCCATGAACAGATAGTGAGCTACTCTCAGGCTGTTCTTGTTTCATGCTGGTTGTATATAGCCATGAACAGATAGTGAGCTACTCTCAGGCTGTTCTTGTTTCATGCTGGTTGTATATAGCCATGGACAGATAGTGAGCTGCTCCCAGGCTGTTCTTGTTTCATGCTGGTTGTATATAACCATGAACAGATAGTGAGCTACTCCCAGGCTGTTCTTGTTTCATGCTGGTTGTATATAGCCATGAACAGAAAGTGAGCTACTCACAGGCTGTTCTGGTTTCATGCTGTTTGTATATAGCCATGAACAGATAGTGAGCTGCTCCCAGGCTGTTCTTGTTTCATGCTGGTTGTATGTAGCCATGAACCGACAGTGAGCTTCTCACATGCTGTTCTTGTTTCATGCTGGTTGTATATAGCCATGAACAGATAGTGAGCTACCCCCAGGCTGTTCTTGTTTCATGCTGGTTGTATATAGCCATGAACAGATAGTGAGCTACTTACAAGCTGTTCTGGTTTCATGCTGGTTGTATATAGCCATGAACAGATAGTGAGCTACTCACAAGCTGTTCTTGTTTCATGCTGGTTGTATATAGCCATGAACAGATAGTGAGCTACTCCCAGGCTGTTCTTGTTTCATGCTGGTTGTATATAGCCATGAACTGATAATGAGCTACTCCCAGGCTGTTCTTGTTTCATGCTGGTTGTATATAGCCATGAACAGATAGTGAGTTACTCCCAGGCTGTTGTGGTTTTATGCTGGTTGTATATAGCCATGAACAGATAGTGAGCTACTCTCAGGCTGTTGTGGTTTTATGCTGGTTGTATATAGCCATGAACAGATAGTGAGTTACTCCCAGGCTGTTGTGGTTTTATGCTGGTTGTATATAGCCATGAACAGATAGTGAGCTACTAATAAGCTGTTCTTGTTTCATGCTGGTTGTATATAGCCATGAACAGATAGTGAGCTACCCCCAGGTTGTTCTTGTTTCATGCTGGTTGCATATAGCAATGAACAGATAGTGAGCTACTCACAGGCTGTTCTTGTTTCATGCTGGTTGTATATAGCCATGAACAGATAGTGAGCTACTCCCACGCTGTTCTTGTTTTATGCTGGTTGTAAATAGCCATGAACAGATAGTGAGTTACTCCCAGGCTGTTGTGGTTTTATGCTGGTTGTATATAGCCATGAACAGATAGTGAGCTACTCCCAGGCTGTTGTGGTTTTATGCTGGTTGTATATAGCCATGAACAGATAGTGAGTTACTCCCAGGCTGTTGTGGTTTTATGCTGGTTGTATATAGCCATGAACAGATAGTGAGCTACTCCCAGGCTGTTCTGGTTTCATGCTGGTTGTATATAGCCATGAACAGATAGTGAGCTACTCACAAGCTGTTCTTGTTTCATGCTGGTTGTATATAACCATGAACAGATAGTGAGCTACCCCCAGGCTGTTCTTGTTTCATGCTGGTTGTATATAGCCATTTTCACTTTGCTTCTTAGCAGGAAAGGATGAATAGCAGGGGAGCAAGAGGTTAACCAGTTAATAGGTCAACCATCCAACATGATAAGTTAACCAGTTACAATTTTTGGAAAAGGTTAACCTGATTATTTTAATAATGCCTTTTTCATAGAATAAATCATACAATTTTACTTTTTTGCTTGCGGCATACTTTCACGGACTTCTAGTAAGAACAACATGCTACACCAACGACGATAATAAATAACTAGTCAACAAACAAAGTAATGATCAATAAATTAGTACCTTTGTTGTTACATACAGGGGATGCCATTTGATAACAGGCATTATTGTTTTGTTTTACACGCGGAAATTAAACTTGCGAACTGAGGGTAGTTGGGACTATACGCGTAGGCATAATTGACAAATTTATTTATCTCACGATAAAATCAGTTGTGACGTTAGGTGGCCTTTTATGATGCTTTGTTAACCAATATCCAACACTTATTGCTCGCTTAAAGTGTTTATTGAGTAAACTAATGTCATATATATCTGAGTTTACAACCCAGCTTCACATGGTATCTTACTTAGTACCATACTGCTTCACATGGTATCCTACTAAGTACCATAATACTTCACGTGGTATCTTATTAAGTACTATAATGCTTCACGTGGTATCTTACTAAGTACCATAATGCTTCACATGGTATCTTACTAAGTACCATAATGCTTCACCTGGTATCTTATTAAGTACCATTATGCTTCACATGGTATCTTACTAAGTACCATAATGCTTCACATGGTATCTTACTAAGTACCATAATGCTTCACATGGTATCTTACTAAGTACCATAATGCTTCACACGGTATCTTACTAAGTACCATAATGCTTCACATGGTATCTTACTAAGTACCATAATGCTTCACATGGTATCCTACTAAGTACCATAATGCTTCACATGGTATCATACTAAGTACCATAATGCTTCACATGGTATCTTACTAAGTACCATAATGCTTCACATGGTATCTTACTAAGTACCATAATGCTTCACATGGTATCTTACTTAGTACCATAATGCTTCACATGGTATCTTACTTAGTACCATAATGCTTCACATGGTATCTTACTAAGTACCATAATGCTTCACGTGGTATCTTACTAAGTACCATAATGCTTCACATGGTATCTTACTAAGTACCATAATGCTTCACATGGTATCTTACTAAGTACCATAATGCTTCACATGGTATCCTTCTAAGTACCATAATGCTTCACATGGTATCTTACTAAGTACCATAATGCTTCACATGGTATCTTACTTAGTACCATAATGCTTCACATGGTATCTTACTAAGTACCATAATGCTTCACGTGGTATCTTACTAAGTACCATAATGCTTCACATGGTATCTTACTAAGTACCATAATGCTTCACATGGTATCTTACTAAGTACCATAAAGCTTCACATGGTATCTTACTAAGTACCATAATGCTTCACATGGTATCTTACTTAGTACCATACTGCTTCATGTGGTATCTTATTAAGTACCATAATGCTTCACATGGTATCTTATTAAGTACCATAATGCTTCACATGGTATCTTATTAAGTACCATAATGCTTCACATGGTATCTTACTTAGTACCATAATTTCCCAAACATGAACATATTTACAGGATAAATTTGAGACATTCTGCATTTTGAGATATCATTCTGGTTATTTTTGTGAAATCATATATTCTTAGTTTGAAATATTTTTAATTGCCTATTGTATATGAAGCTCTTCTTTCGAAATACTGAAAAAAAACATAAACACATTACAACGGTACTTGAGAAAGAGAATTTTGTTTGTTTTAATAACTTAGAACCCCATACCGTTCTCTTGTTAAAGGAAGGACTCTGTCAAGATTTGGAAGTCAAAGTGCCACTATTTGAAATCTTTTTATTTCAGTAGTACATAAACTTGTTGAATATGCATCTTTGCAGTTATTATGCATTTCTCAAGTATTTTTTATCTCTGATTTTCAGAACAGACTCCCAAACATACGAGTGCATGCGTACTTTGCGCCAGTAACTCCGCCAGCCAGTGTCGGTGGTGGCCGACAGAGGTACTGCAAGTGCTGTGTCATACTCTGACCACAAATTGACCACAGACTGACCTTTCTCCCGATCTGTGATTTTTTTCTGTACAGAAACTAAGCTGGCAATGAGAGAAAGCAATTAGACATTTAAGATTTGTGTACAGTTTCTGTGCTTTGCGTGGACTTGAGTCAGCACTGTCTGATATAATGTCTGATGTTTATTTTGTGAGGTCAGATGCCTCAAGTCAGACATATTTTATTGCTCTAGCTTTGATAGAATTCTTTGTCTCCGCCAACTGTGCACAAGATATTGTTCTATCTTATAGCTGCAAGCAGGTTTTGGGTTGAGCTTGCAACTATTGTTTGGTTGCTTTCTCATAGTGGATATGGTGTCTGCCTAGCTACCATCAAGTCACCTATTCAATCCCCAAAGTGGGAGCTTTCTCTAGATCTCTTCAAATGACACCAAGTACTGGATCTTCCCAGAAAATGGACTTGAGAGCTTTTAAATAAGGCAATTGTACTTAGATAAATAGGCTTAAAAGTATTTATTATTTAAGCAGATAACACATTTTTGGGCTCAACCCTGTATTTATGTCCACCCAGCTAAGTGATTTCTGTTGAACATTTTCAGCCTTATTCATAAAATAGCCAGTATTTAGTTTACTTGTATTGGGATTAATTTAATAGCATCCATCAATATACTAGCTAAAATGTGCTTAGCATAATTTGTATGCAAAAGTTCCTTGATTTTTGTGAAAAAATTGATGCTTTAATCTTCGTCATCCTTACCCTTGTGAATGTTAGTATTTTTAAAAATAATTATTGTGATGACTTGAAAGTAATCGTGTATTAGTGGTATTTATAATCTGTAGATCCCAGGCTTGAGTTTGTATATTGCAGATTGTCTGACTATTGTATGTCTTTTCTCATATTGTTTGAACTTTGCAATTAAATAACTCATGGGACCTTATAATCATGCATCAAATGCAAATTATTAATGACTTTGTATGTAGTTGATTCACTGTCATTTACTTTTTATAAATAAAATCATTCACTCAGTTTTCAACACAAAATAAATATTGCAGGCACTGTACACAATTTTTACTTCAATCTTAGTCATGAATGAAAACATAAAACCAATTGTTCAGTTGTTTCAACCAGTTTAACAAACATTGCCAGAAAGTTGGGTTTAAATTTTTCATCTTATCTTCACCAAACTTTCTGGAAATATTTGTTGAAATATATGGAACCTAGTGTGATTACCAGTTAAATCGTGTTAGGCTTTTTAGAGCTATTGCCCTTAGTTTGAATTAAAAAAAGCAAGATTTGTCTTTTCATAACTAATTCACATTTCACATTACCTTTATTAAACTTTCTAGATATGGGGTCTAATTTTTACCGTGGGTTCATTTTTTTCCCATGACCTTATTCTTCAAAATAGGGTTTATTTTGTCAAAGTGCACTTGATAGCAGGAAAAAATAAGCTACCTTAGGTCTTTTAGTCAATATGTCATTTCAATTGTACACCACAATGTAGTCATTGCCAAGCTGAGTATGCCGTTTAAGAATTTGCTTCAAAATACTAATTTAAATGGGCTACTAATATTTCCATCAATTAGATGGAGTGGCTAAGTGATTTACCATTCATTTCTTTAATGGTGTGTGTTATTAAACTGGATATTCAAGCAAATTTTTATGCCCCCCTTCGAAGAAGAGGGGGTATATTGCTTTGCTCATGTCGGTCGGTAGGTCGGTCGGTCGGTAGGTCGGTCGGTCGGTCGGTAGGTCCGTCCGTCCACCAGGTGGTTGTCAGACGATAACTCAAAAATGCATACGCCTAGGATCATGAAACTTCATGGGTAGATTGATCATAACTCGCAGATGACCCCTATTGATTTTGAGGTCACTACGTCAAAGGTCAAGGTCACGTTGACCCGAAATAGTAAAATGATTTTCGGATGATAATTCAAGAACGCATATGCCTAGGATCATGAAACTTTATAGATAGATTGATCATGACTCGCAGATGACCCCTATTGATTTTTAGGTCACTAGGTCAAAGGTCAAGGTCACAGTGACCCGAAATAGTAAAATGATTTTCGGATGATAACTCAAGAACGCATATGCCTAGGATCATGAAACTTCATAGGTAAATTGATCATGACTCGCAGATGACCCCTATTGATTTTGAGGTCACAAGGTCAAAGGTCAAGGTCACGGTGACCCGAAATAGTAAAATGATTTTCGGATGATAACTCAAGAACGCTTTTGCCTAGGATCATGACACTTCATAGGTACATTGATTGTGACTTGCAGATGACCCCTATTGATTTTCAGGTCACTAGGTCAAAGGTCAAGGTCACAGTGACAAAAGTTGTATTCACACAATGGCTGCCAGTACAACGGACAGCCCATATGGGGGGCATGCATGTGTTACAAACAGCCCTTGTTATCCAGTGCAGTTATACCTGTGAAATTATGTATTTTAACCAGTGAGCTGAAGTCATAATTTAAAAAGATGATGTTGTCTGAAGTTTTAACATCACTGATTTTTATACAACCGTTTAAAAAAAACGGGACATATTATAGTTTCACCTTGGCGGTGGACAGATGGCCGGGCGGGCAGGTGGCGTCCACAGCAGTGTCCGCTCTCTAATTCAAATAGTTTTTATCAGATCTTCACCAAACTTGGTCAGAAGTTGTATCTAGACAAAATCTAGGTCAAGTTCGAATATGGGTCATGCCGGATCAAAAACTAGGTCACAGGGTCACTTAGTGCATTTCAAGCATTTAGCATGGTGTCCTCTCTCAAATTGAAGTAGTTTTTATTCGATCTTCACCAACCTTGGTCAGAAGTTGTATCTGGACAATATCTAGGTCAAGTCTGAATATGGGTCATGCTGGGTCAAAAACTAGGTCACGGGGTCACTTAGTGCATTTCAAGCATTTAGCATGGTGTCCGCTCTCTAATAGAAGTAGTATTCATCCGATAATCGCCAAACTTGGTCAGAAGTTGTATCTAGACAATATTTAGGTCAAGTTTAAATATGGGTCATGCCGGGTCAAAAGCTAGGTCACAGGGTCACTTAAACCATTTCAAGCATTAAGTATGGTGTCCGCTCTCTAATTGAAGTAGTTTTCATCCGATCTTCACCAAATTTGGTCAGAAGTTGTGTCTAGACAATATCTACATGTAGGTCAAGTTCAAATATGGGTCATGCCAGGTTATAAACTAGGTCACGAGGTCACTTAGTGCATTTCAAGCATTTAGCATGGTGTCTGCTCTCTAATTGAAGAAGTTTTCATCAGATCTTCACCAACTTTGGTCAGAAGTTGTGTCTAGATGATATGTAGGTGAAGTTCAAATATGGGTCATGGTAAAGTTATCAAATTGTCCAAAGCCTTAAAACGGGCATATCTTGTGACAGTTTGGCACTCTTGTTTAATAATAATTTGACTTGATCGATTCTAGTATTCTAAAATATTTGTTTATTGCATTTAATAATAGCACTGCTTAATGCAAATTTCTGTGACATTTGGTATTAAATATCTTAACATTTGAACTTCCAAAACATTACACTTTTACGAAATGTTTAAGTGAAAACATGTAATGCAGTAAATTGGGTGTTTTTTATCTGAATTAACATCACATTATGAATTGATCTGATTTTAAAAATATTTGTCATTATTGACTACCTTGTTTTTCCGTTTGATATTATTTAATATTTTTGTTATGTGTTTGTTTTATGCTGTTAAGTGATTTTGTTGCTGTTTGCCATTAGCTTTCTCGTGCAATACCATGTTTATGGCTTGGTTTTCATAGCAACCATTAAATGAATATTCTAAGTCATGCCATGAACTGCCTGTATCTCAAGCACAGAATATTTTTTTTTATTTGTTTCATTATTATATTTAATAAAGGTTTTATAAATAATGATTCAATCAAGTAAAACTTTAAAGTTTCTCAATAAATTATTGTTTTGAAATGAATTTCTATGAATGTGTGCAATTTTAAAAAATATTTTATAACACTGATCTTACAATTAGCAGATTAAGGTCAGGTTCAAAGCTATCCACCAAACACACATGCTTATTTAGATGGTTTCTTTATTATAACAGCGTATGCTCTTATCACTTCTAATTGAACAATTATTTAACATTTTATAAACAATAACCACAATTTTATAAAAAAAAATGTGAAAAATATTGTCTGGAGTAAGCTCACTTCATGTAAGAGAGAACAGTAATGTTTGATATTTGTAGTATTTGAAGCCAAATTCATCTTTAATTTTTGTTGTTATATAAATACGATTTTGCCTCTATATATTATAATGTAGTAATCCCACCAGCTTTTTGCTTTTCCATTTTATATGTGATACTAGTTTATGAATGCAATCATTTGTGACATTAACAGATTGAATTGTTAATGAGAAATTTGCAGATTGATTTGTTTAATATGAATGTCAATTTTTGTGGAAATGTGCTTAACACCCCAGGCTTGGTAACACAACCAGCAATAATACCCTTTAATATTAACACATTATTTAAGTGCATGTTTCGTTGGGCTAATAAAAGTTCATTTGTTAGACTTTTTCTTATACCAGTTTCATATTGGTAAGTTCCAATGGTTATGTTGTAATATTGTGCTCTTAAAACATACATGTTAAAGAAAAAGATTTCTTTTTGTATTTATTTTTGTAGTCTAATTTTTTAATCAAATGAATAATTTATATGTTATGTAAGGAAGGTATTGATTAAATTCTCTACGTAAATGTGATAGCTATTTCTTATGAAAAGAGAGCATGGGAAAAACACATCCCCTGTACTATTTATGAGTATGTTACAAGTGAACAGTTTGAATGTGGCGCTTCAGTTGATATGCTGTGGTATTTAAGCTTTCAGTCTCAGAGTCCCTCAGTAGTGTCTGTTTGGTCTACAATGTGGTTGGTACGCAGGTTTTTTCACCCAGGTGAACCAGGTTCAATGCCCGCTCACAGGCGCATGTTAGTTTGGATGTTGGTCATCATGCTTGACAGGTGGGGGTTTCTTCTGGGGACTCGGGCTTTCCTCCATAACACAAGACCACACCAAAGTAAAGAATATATATCGGTAAAATATTGGTTATTGAAGCTATAATTCAAAATTCTTCTTATCTTTTGTGAGTTAATTATCAGGAGTAGTGGGACACACTACGGGTCCTCACATGATGCAGCCTTGGAAATACACACACATCCCCCAGAAGTATTCCGTGTTTTATGATACAACAGAAAGAAAATACTGTAATGGTAAGGGACTTCAATCTTGTCTTTTGAAAAGTAAGTTTAGTTTTAGACTTTCCAATGATCCACAAGAGAGAGACAGGTACATAATATGAACATATCCACTCAATATTCTCCATTGTTGCTTTTATTATTGATATATGATATTCAGTATTCACTCATTGTATGGGGGAAGCTTGACCACTTCCACATATATTCTTTCATTGAATAGGAACAGACATTTTTCTACATTCATTCGAAAAAATCAATTTTTATATGCATGTTTACAGTTAAGAAATGATAGGATTATTATTGTGATTTATCATTTACCGGTAATTGTATCTTTTGTGTACATGAAGTCTCTGCGTTGAGAAAATTCAGTCAAGGCGGAGAGTGTTGTCCCTGATTGGCCTGTTGGGACTGCACAGGCTAATCTGGGACGACACTGCGTACATGCATTAAGCCTTGTTTTCCCGGAGCGCTGCTCATTTCATGATGTCATGTTGCAAGAGATATTGCTGTTTGATTATGATTGTGTTTTGTATGCGGATTATCAGTTTCTACATTTGAACTTGTATATTATTGGTTTTACTGATTTTGTTAAAATTTTTGTCACACATATATTAATAAATGTACCTTAAAAGTATGTTTTTATTTATATTTGGATTAATATCTCAATACCTAAACCAAATTCGATAACATCGTTCATGATATACACTTAGAGCTAATCTGAAAAGTAAAAGCATGCCAAAATAAAACATGAATCAGGATGACTACATTTAAAAGGTGGTATTTCATGTATGGTTTTCTTGTACAGTCACTGTTTGCAACGGACTTGATAAGTAATGATCAATATTTTAAAGTACCGGTGTCCTCTAGTGTCACGGCTACAAAAACTCTGTCTAAAATTAATCTTAATTTCTAGGCAAAACCAGAACGTTATACATGACCATTTATTTAAATGGCTTATTGTGCGACATTAAGACTTCAGTAAAGTTTAACGCTGTTGTCGTTAACTGTACTTGAAAGCGTACAGTATATGTATGTAGTAATTTAACGAAAGGCGTTTCAGTGCGTTATCATGCCGATAATAATGCCAAGGTCATTAAAATATACTCGATTTTCAACATAACCAGTTGTAACACTTAGCAGCACGTAAGTAAACCTTATTTACTTGTTTTGTACAATGAAATAATGGCTGAAAAATTATGCAGAAAAACATTGTAATATACAGGTATATCTAGCTGTTTATACGGTATTGGTTTTGCGTGCCATACACAATAAAGCGCTTCAATTATAATATGTTCAATTGCTTTATCGTTTTACATTTTAGACAATCTGATGAAGTCCCGAAATTGTATAACACAAGTTTTAATTCATGTTGACGTCTCATTAGTTCCCGGTCGACGCTATGCATTTTTACGTCGGTTCTGTCTATGAGCATTATTTACAAATGGTATTTATTTCTATTTGTTAAGGTAATCCGTTTAAATGAAGTACCACCACATAAAAACGGCAGTGTTACTCATATTGACACCGCATATACTCCACGTCGACGCCATGGATTCGTTCGTCGGTGCCGTCTATGAACATAACGTCACGTATCCTGCGGATAGAGGCACGCTGGTCACACGTCGTCAAGCGCTGAACGTTATGTTTAAAAACCTCGCCGTGTTCGCAGAGCAGGCTAACTTGGCGGCTAGCAGGGTACGTTGATTATTGCTGTTTTATTTTGCAAGAGATATACTGTCAGCTTATTTTTCGATAGAGAATAAATTATTATTTATCGGCCGTTTCTAGAGCGAAAGCTGTTCAATTTTCCTAGATAAATTGTTGTGGAACTGGTTACACTCAAATTTCAACTAAACTTCGCACTGTTAATACAATTATACTTTCAAAATTGATACATTTTAGAATGCACAGATAATCGTTTTCCCTGAGTATGGAATATACGGACTGGGCTGGACTAGACAGACCATGTTGCCCTACTTGGAATACATACCTGACCCAGCAGCGAGCACGTGGAACCCGTGCAACAGTTCGAAACCATTCGACTCTGAGGTTCAAACTGAACTCAGCTGCATCGCAAAGACCCACTCCATCTATTTGGTCGCCAACATGGGCGCAACGTTACCATGTCAGCCCGGCGATACGTTATGCCCCGATGACCACCGTTATCAATACTGCAGCAACGTAGTATATGCTCCAAATGGCGACTTTATCGCCCGCTATTTCAAATACAATCTCAATAAAGAAGAGTTTAGCTATTTTGACAAACCCGCAGTCGTCAACTACACAAAGTTTACCACTCCGTTTGGAACATTCGCAACTTTTTGTTCCAATGATATAATGCACGAGGAGCCTACGGTTACATTGATTAAGAAGATGAATATCACCAACATTGTCTTCCCGTCGGCCTGGAGGGAGCAACTTCCGCTCATGTCGGCCATTGAATTCCACTCAGCGTTCGCAGAAGGCATGCTGATAAACCTCCTGGCGGCAAATTTACACCTGCAACCGCTGGGTTATTATGGCAGCGGACTGTATTGGCCGACAGGTACGTCAGTCAACGCAAGCTACTATTACAACGACGCCGTCGGCAGCGGTGGCTCTCTCGTCGTTGACAAGCTGACGCCATTTATAATTCCACCAAGAAGAACAATGCCAATTCAGTATAAAAGGCAACACGATGTCTTTAGTAGAAACAAAGACAAAGTGGACGTAAACCTTACTCAGAAAATCAGTATCAACGGTGACCTATCCACGTCTGTCCTTATCAACGGTGACCTATACACGACTGTCCTTATCTCAGATGACGCTGGAATGAAAACGGTTTGTCAACGGACGCTTTGTTGCTCAGTGCAATACGAGGGCGGATTCAGCGCGTCCCTTTACGCGTTTGGTGCCTTCGACGGTATGCACACCGCAGACGACACGTATTATCTACAGGCCTGCGTTTTGATCAAGTGCGCCAATAACACCGCGGAGAGCTGCGGACAACCGACGAAGCAAGCCGAAAGTTATGTAGACAAGATGGGGATGCAGGGAAACTTCTCAACACCATATCAGTACCCGGAAGTGCTCACGATCATCGACGGGAAGCCTAGCCTGGTGACAGAGATCTGGTTGTACCAAGGATCCATAATCATTGACGTCGGTCTCTATGGGGCGGCACTCACGGTCGGAATAATGGCTCGTGATTATAACAAAGACTCGCGATAATTGATATTCATTTTGATGGGAATACAGACTCGTGATTAGTTTCATATTGTATTTAAAGAAACACATAATATAAGTATAAATATAATATATTATTCATTCTTACCACTATATACTATTTCAATTTTAACTAAAGTAATGAAAAACTTAGTATACTGAATCATTAAATATTTTATATCGATGTTTGCTACCCGGCAAAGCGAATGGCTAACGGGGCACCATTAGGGCATGGATAAGTGTTGCCGTTTTATGCCTGTTTAAAAGGATATAGTGAATTAGTCACTGATTTGATATATGATATAGCATTTATAATGTCATGTTTAATTTGTATAATAACCATTATTAAGTCAAATCGTCAAGTAGCAATCCTTTATAAATGAACGCCATGTGAGTAACTTCTTTATCTACAATTTCTTAGATTGGGGAATTTGCATTTTTTCTAAAACGGCAAAGCCCACAGCTTCAGCAGTTCGTATGTTACTATCTAACATTATACTGTAATTCTATCTAGTTTGTTCAACGCCTTATGTCACAACTGGCAACGGGTTCGGCTCATATGATTTATAAAGAGTTGTGTAGCAAAATAAGTCCAATGTTGTTGTTTTTACAGACTGATACATAACAAGGTAAATTAACAAATCTTTTCTTAAACTACAAGGCCTATATCTTTGATGAATTTGCATGCGTCATCAGATAGTGGTCCTCACAAAATGTGGTTAAAATTAGCGACGATGTTACTGATTTATGAAGACTAAAAATAATAGAATTAATTTTAAAGTCTCTAAACAACAATTCCAAGAGGTACAACATGTGGCCGTTCGTAAGTTTGTTCAAATCGTACCTAATGAGGGAAGTACTGGCAACATCGCAGGCATCAAATTATTTATATAGACTTATTAAGCAAAATTACTGCTACTTTAATTCCACAAGTCTCAGAGCTTTGATATTTGTTAGGTACCCACACACGAAATAGTGGTCCGTTTATATGTTTGTTCAAATCATGTCCCTGGGTACTGTTTTATATTGACTGACATAGCAAAATAACTTGAAAATCATCTCTGAAACCGAATCGTTCATATTTGGTATGACGTTTGTTAAAATCGTTCACTGGGGTTGTACTGTCTCAGGGGTCATATTTTGGCAAATAATTCATTCGCAAAATAGCTAAAATTGTTCTTTTAAACTACAATCCAAAGAGGTTGAATACATGTCTTGCAATATTTTTACAAATGCGGGGTCAAATTTTAAGAAATAACGCGATACACAACTCGCGTGACCTACTTGACATTGATCATACCCGATCTAAGACTGAAATCTTCACGAAGTAAAGGGCATTTTCCAAGTTCACGGACCTTGATACCATAATTCAATAAAATGTATGGAAAAAACGTTCTTACTGTGCTTGCCGTTGCATTATACATCAAAACTAACTGTCCAGCGCCGTTTGAACCGTTTGTTTACATACATTTCAACTAACGGACATTTTAAACACACGAGCGATTTTATTGGTCCGATGCGAAGGTGTGTCTTTACACCTGAAGATTTCATGCATGAATCGGGTCTGATCGCTTTCAAGTAGGTTACTCGAGTTGTGTATCGTGTTATTGCTTAAAATTTGACCCAGCATTTGTAGAAATATTACAAGATATATACATTTCCAGAAAGGAAATTTATTTTTGCGTTGAATAAGACCAGGTTCATGAAAATCGCTGCCTAATTGATGAAGTAATGGCTGTTAAAAGCGAGGTACCCTGTTTTCGGGTGATTTCGAGTTGAATACCTTTATATGTATATATATATATATATATATATATATATATATATATATATATATATATATATATATATATATATATATGGGTGCTATACATTTGTTGAGTTACTCCCCCTTGATAACAATTTTCCATATAAACTGAGTATGCAGACACCAATGTCAATTTTTTGTTCATAAATAATTTCACCACCATATACATCTGACTTTGGTAAGTATTTAACATGTTTATTTATTGTTTATTTAAATATTAGACATGTTATGTTTATATGTTTGAAATAATAAGATTTTTTCACAAAGATCATTACAAGAAGAAATCATCTGCAAAGTCATACAGTAGACCTTATTAATCACAGAAATTACTCAAAGGCAGTTCAAATAATGCAAAAATAATGTGTGTGATAATTTGAAACCCTGATCCGAATTCTTTATTTAATTTAATATTTAAAAAAACGAGTGCTAATTATTTTATTCATTCCTTGAGTAGTACTCGGATTGGTACTTGTTAACGGACATTTTTCTTTCCTTTTATTCTTATTTGAATTAATTCAAACAATTTAAAACAAATTAATATTTTTTTCTGCAGATGAACTGCTTTGTCTGTCTTAACGTTATATTCTAAATGTTATACCGTTTTGATTTCTGTTTAGTATTAATGCAGATTAGAGAAGACCCAGTTTTGTTAATCAGTGTTTGTTGTACAATACACTATTAGCACGTTTAGAGAATTGGTAGGCCTCTGGTACTATCCAAAGTAGCAGACAAACAATATTTTTGAAAAAAAGTCATATATTTCCTTTTAATTTACTTGATTTATGAATGGTAGAATTTGGAATGGTAAAATACACCAATTTATCAAGATTCCAAGATTCGCATAAATAATGATATTTTATACCGTTCTTATTGTTGATTTGACATTCTATAAAAGTGTTGACTTGTTGCATATGTAAACAAAGTGTGTGCACGTATACTAGTGTCGGGTTAAACACCGTATAAAATAATGTATTTCCGTGACTGATCGAAACAGGTAAAAAGTCACCAAAACGCAGGATTTTAACGTTTCATTTTAAAAAAATTATAGGGGAAGGACCTCCAAACCCCCGATTGCAGGATTGGGACACCCCCTCCCGCAACTACCCCCTTCGCCACGTCGTTTCTCAATAACAATCATTGATGGAAAAATTTGCACACCCCTTTTCAAAACTCTGGCTACGGGCCCTGTATAGAGTCTAATATGATTTATTTCGAGCAACTATACTCAAAAGAGTTCACCACACAAATATAATAGGAACATTTATTAGCGGGGCATTCGGAAACAATTATGCTGTTAAGAAAATACCGGTCGCAAATATAAAAGACTATGCAATTTTAAAATGGCTAAAAGTGGTAACTATTAATATCTCTGTATTTTACAATTATAAGATTGACAAATAACATACACAACTTGTAATATTTCAAAAGCAAATACTGTACGCATGCTGAGATTTTACCTGTTTGTTTGGCCATAGTTTTTAGTATTCTATGACGTCATATATGACATAATTGTGAGTATTCTATATACGCGTATTAGTGCCATGTAAACCATGGAAAATGCAGCATCAAACAGTTTAACTTCGTAAGTTTTGCAATCGACATTAGTAGCCGATAATTTTTTCGACTTGAGTATTCTTCAAACGTTTTTTACGGTGGCATAGAGGTGAAATTAACTCCTCTTTTTTAAATTGCACTCCTCTTTTTTATCTCGTGGCCTCGACTTTGTAACTCGAGGCCACGACTTACTAACTCGTGGCCACGAGATTGAAAAAAGCGGAGTGAAAAACGAAATAAAAGAGGAGTGCAATTATAAAAAGAGCGGGGAAGTAAATAAAGGAAGGATGCATTTAACAAAAGATGAGAGAATTTAGCTATCTCGAGGGAACGACTTACCTAACTCGTGGCCACGGGTTAGTCAGCCAATCAAATTGTTCAATGTGGTGTCCATGGTGATCTTTGTACAAAGGGAAGTACTCATCACAGTAAAAGCCCGCCTTGGCCAGCTATATATTTGCGCACAGAATATCTGCACATGTCACACAAAATTTGATTGGCTAACTAACTCGTTCTCTCGAAATAGCTTAAATGTTCACCTCTTTTGTTAAATGCATCCCTCCTTTATTTACTGCATCGCTTTTTTAATTGCACTCCTCTTTTATTTAGTTTTACACTGCTCTTTTTCTATCTCGTGGCCTCGACTTAGTTACTCGAGGCCACGACATAGCTAACTCGTGGCCACGAGTTTGTAAGTCATGGCGCCTCGAGTTACTTAGTCGAGGCCACGAGATAGAAAAAAGAGGAGTGTAAAACTTTTCTGACTTAAGTATTCTTCAAACGTTTTAGCATTTGATACACTCCGCGTGCAGTCATCGAAGTCGATTTCCGAGACATATTGGCTGTCTGTTGAAGGTGCGTATTTACGTAGAGATAATTTTATAGAACGTTATAAAGGTAAAAACGTTATTTATTTATTTTTTTAAAGAGCTATACTCTTTATAGAAGTTATAATCACATAATACGCAATTGCACTTGTTTTGACATTGTAGAGTGTGGGAGTCCACTGCTTCGTTTGTAAGAAAAGAAGTAAACTAACTTTCCATGTCCACTGACTTGATGTCTATGCATGAATCTTAAGAACGAAATTAATTATAGGAATTTACAGGATTATCCACATTCTCAGTTGATACAGCGGGCGCTAAGTATTATAAATACCATAATACATTATAGTTCCCTAAAAAAAAACGTTTGTCGGAAAAAGAATGGAAAAGATATTGGTTGAGTGTGTTAGATTCTAATCACTGAAAAGAATGTGTTTATGTTGCTTAAGAAAAAATACCTAAGCAAAACGATAAGATAGGTGTTTTAAGCGGAAACATAACATGCTCGTTAGCCAATACAATTTAAGCAATCAAAACATTTTAAGCTTAAGAAACCTTAGATTTTTGAAGATTAATGTCTTGCGTAAATAAAGGTGCGGTCCAACTTGCATTGTATGACAATCACAATGGCTTAATTGATAAGTACGTATACAAAACACACATAAATGTTAGTAGAGCAGTAAAGTTCGCAACCATAAACATATATCGTTGATGGCATACATTTAGTAAATTATATGATTAAAATTCATACAGTGAGGCACGCATATAATATGTATTTTGGTCAACTCACTTCTTACATTTTATTTACACATTAAATATTAATTTACATATTTCAGCATACAAACAATTGACAACAAAAAGGATATGCATGTAACAAGTTTTATGGGTAAAGATTCATCGAATGGAGACATGCATGTTCGTTGATGTAACTAGAAATGCAGCATGGACAAACGCACAACGGTTTCTTAACACAGATTAAATACCGAGTGACATAAGTCCTACTTTTTCATATTTGGTCATCAATTTTTATGTGTATTGTTTATGATGGCATTTACTTATATTTAAAATCTATACATAATATAAATCCAAGCACAACATTATAATAGTCTTCTGAACGATTTCAGACACTGCATGTCATTCGCTCAAAATGTGTAGGGTTTGGTTTATACCATCTTCCACTTCATATTCTCAATGTATAGAAGAATAATTGTAATACTATATGATGTATGCTATATGGTGTATGCTATATCAATAGTTTGCTGTAAATGTCGTTGGTGATATCGTTGTTTCTATGTTGGCATGTCAAATGAAATCGAACAATAATTACAACGTGGCTATTTAATACCGCGGGTCCACCGTATCAAGTGTGACTTTAGATATTATTGATTCATTGATTATGTACATAAATTGTATAATTGTAAGTAGTATTTTAGAAAAAAAGACATATATAATAATTATATTATTTAAGAAAAAAAGAATTTGTGGTAATGTCCTTTCATGAGAACAGTAATATGTGTAGATCAGGCAAATACTGACTTAGAGTTTAAGTTTAAGTTATACAAAGCAACAAACGATGTTTGACGTATCGCTGTCCACAGCTAATGTTGTTAAGTTTTTGCCTTTTTTTCACGATGTTTAATATGCATTTTTGTGTCTGTAGTGTATATGTTCGTTGCAAACAAAATAAATGACTTTTCAACATAATAAAGACGAAATACAATGTACGATTAACAACATCAACTTCACGTTCACTTTATGAAATTGCATGTAATGGTTCAAGTAAAATGCATACAAAGACATAACATTTTATAAACACAAAATAGAAAATATGCATTCGAGGTTGTACTATCAGGGAATACACCGTGACACTGATACAAATTTCATACCATCTGTCTTGAAAAATATTCTGAATATGTACTTATTTCATTAACACGCGATTGATTGTTTAAAAGGTTACCAAAGAGATTGTTCGGTCGTTTAGATATTTTTTTAATATGTTTGTTTAAGCAATCAATTAAAATAAAAGTGGAAAAACATGTTGATATAATTATAATGATGTCAAACATTACCAACTTTAATATTGTATAGTTATTACAGACACTCTCTTTTATTATGACTTTTATATATTGTCATATGTTTTATTACATATTATCAAAATCACAAGCGCATATTACTTAAATGTAAGACAGTGCCCATTCAGCGTACTCACCCAACGACAACGGCATAGTCCCATTTAATGACACGCAACGTAAATATACTATGAAATGTATATATAAATACTATTTTAAGTTATGTACACGGCCAATTAGAAAATCATATCACAAGTTATAATTTTTCAAATAATGCACACACATTTACATACTTGCAGTGAATACAGCAATTAAGACAATTTTACTGTTAGATATTTCGGATCAAATGAAGATGTTGACTATTGCTAGTATTAATCAAATAAATAAATTAACGAATGCAGATCGGAAAGCAGTAAATACTATTTTAAATCTGATATTAGCTGTTAATTGCATATAATAAATTGTGATAACCAAATAAAAAGTATATTATTATAATAGTCTCACATATCAAAACGAAAAATATGTAGCAAAATTATATATTCTTCAATGTATTTAAATATACTTTCCACTATAACCCCTTCCAACTTAAAATACAACAAAACAATAATTATATAATAAGAAGAAAATTTCACGCAAAATATATAGTATACAAGTAAAAAATAAACAACAAACAATAATAAATTACATTTTAAATGATGTACATAGACGTTTACTCGAAGCAAAACAAAAGGTTTGATGTTCAGCTCTCCTCCAATGTTTACAATCGTTGTTCACTCTCGGTTTTACAATGCATGTGAATGATTAAATAGTTACCACAATAGCATTGCAAAATCGAACCTCTTTGATTGTCAATACAAAAATGACACAATAAACAGTGATATAAACGTATATCAAAGATTAAAAAATTGTTCGTTATATACAATTCTATATTTTTTCAATGTGTCAGTCATGTCGACGAAGTCCACTTCACTGTGCAATATTTGTTTCCAGCATCCAATGTGTGATACTGTGATACTCAATTTGTGCAAACCTTCATAATAACGATTGACCGAATATCCGCTTAGAATAGTTTACATTTATCACAAGAAATATCACAGTACACAATACCATTTATCACTTGATGGACTTTACAATCTGAACCGTGCCACAGGTAAGACGAAATATATGGCGAGAACGGCTTCAGCGTAATTAAAACTGTTTTGCTTTAGAATCTCTAGAACATCTCCTGAAAAAAGAAAATGACATATTGTAATATGATAAACGAAACAAAAAAGCATCAAGTATCTATTGATGTATTTATCTGAAAACATGCCCTAAAAGCGACCAAAAATGAGGTAAAACTATACAGATTATTCGTACAAATCCATATTTGTTTTCAGAATAATTGTGTGTTAATTATATTACATAAAACACGAAACAATTGTCCTACCATTGAATTAGGACGGCGGTTGTAGATATGGTTACTCGAGTCGTTCATTTCTGTAGGGGTTGAAAAGCGTACAGTTCTCCTTTTAACTGGCGTAGTTTTTGAGTAAAGCTGCAGACGCATTGCTAGTTGTCTGCCCACCGTTCCTGCAAGTGTTAGCAATGCAACACTTTAATTAAATTGCAAAACAAAAATTGTGAATAATGCAATGAGGGTTGTAGAACATAACTGAAACCGGTTTACAAATCATTAATTGAATGTCTAATCATGCAATATTGCGCTATATGAAAAATTGTCATACAACATGTAATACTTAAGCTGAAACTCTAATTACAAAACTTTAAGTTAAGTAAAAATGATAAATTCTCCCCAATAATGCGCATTGTAAGCGTATCAGTTAAGTTAATAAGTAAGTAAATTGTTTATTACAGTGGCATATGCATTATAAAAAAAACATCATATTAATATATATACAAATATGTTTTGCTCCCGACCCGATGGGCCTATAAGTCACCAAAACGGAATATTTGAAATTATATACAATAGCACCACATATACTTATACATTTGATTAACATATTACGAATATTGATATGAAAACACAATTTGTACAGGAATTTATGTCGATGATATACTCATTCAGAACTATGCAAACATAACAGTTCATCTTTTAAAATATGCTTTTACAATAAATTTAGCCAGATTTCGTGGACATAAAGATATTAGCATATTCAGTTTACTGTTATTGCTATTGTGGTTAGTCGGCTCAGAAAATATATCTGCTAAGTGTATGCGCCGTAAATTATTGTAAGTATCACATTCAAACAGAAAGTGTCCGTTATCTTCTATACTATCACCTATGCACAATCTAAATATCATCTGTTCTAAAGCTTCTCCTACAATTCGTCCAGTTTGAACCCTTAATGGCAGTATAGCCATTCTTAATTTACACAATTTTATCGTTCATTCTTTTTTAGGTTAAGTTCAATGTATTCCTAAGTCTTGATATCTTGAATGTACTCTTAAAAAGTAGGTAAGTCCTTAATTTAGGAACATGCTGGATATCCTGGCCCCATTTATTGGTATAATAAAGACGAATCTGATATTTTTTGTTTGTGAAAGAATTACCACTGTTTTTTATCAAAATTAATCTAGAGACCGATCGTTCTGAGTACCTCTTTCAAAACTTTTGTCCAGTTACTTGTTTTTCCGTGTGACAATTATAGTCAGCAATAAACACTTTTTGGTGATTCTGTGATGTCCATCGTACGAGCTTGTTCAAGTACCGTAGCACGGAAACCAACGTCGGTATACACTTGGAATCCATTCGGTGACTCCGATCAATCCAAGAACTGGCGTGAAACGGTGAACGAGAAAATATCGTATGGCTCTGTGTTGGACGTTGTCAATGGGTTGATACTGTTTATTACCCAGAACTGAAGAGCAGTAATCAATAATCGGTATGACACAAGAGCTGTATAGTTTATCAAGCGTGATGAAACCAAAGTCCTTTAGGTGATGCACTTTATTAATAAGTCCACCAAGTCCGCGTTCAGCTGCTTTACAAAAATGTCATTTTTCTCGTGGAACAGTATACCAAGCTATCTGTATTTATCGACTTATTCAAGAATAGTGTCTCCAATTTGAGGCTAAACTTAGTTCTTTGGGTTCAACATGGACGAAAATGCATGCATTTTAATTTGTTGACGTAAATTAACACTCTCCAACGCGTACACCAATTATGCACTGTGTCAAGCATATTTTGAAGTTTTTCTTCCGAGTCGCTCATCAGCAATTTATCATCTGCATACATCATTATTGACAGTTTACGGTCTTTAACTTTCATACCCATGTCAAGGTCATTTACCTCTTGAACATGGTCGTTAGCAAAAATTGCAAACAAGGTCGCTGACAGGTTGCAGCCTTGTTTTACGCAAGTTGCACAATCAAACCAGTCGGTAAGTTGATTGTTGATGCGTATAGTTGAAACGGTGCTTGAGTTTATATTCTTTATTGAATTGTATAGCTTTCCATTGATTTTATTCAAAAGAAGTTTATAAGTTACATTTTCCGATCTATGTAATCAAAACAACGGCGAAGATCTATATAGGCTGTGAGCACTTGTTTATTGTTCTTTATTATTATGTGCAAAGTAAACACATGGTTCCACGTGACCATTTTTACGAAAGCCGTTTTGCTCAACAGCAAGTATGTCATTTTGTTCAAGGTGTGATGTCAGTCTCATGTTAATAAAAGACGTATACAATTTACCAACACACGAAAGCAAGATTATTCCACGACCATTAAATTGGAATTCGAGGGTCTGTAGTAGGGTGTTTTAAGATAGGGCATACAATAGCTTTCCGCTACACGTTCGGTATAATACTTGTATTAAACATCAATTGAAATAGATGTTGAAGGGCCTGGTGAATGAGTAGGGTTTTCATTACATCATAGGTATTTCATCAAATCCCACCGCCGATCCGGTTTTTGCGTTTTGAAGATTTTCTATTTTCTCAATATTGGAGTTAAATACAGGGGTTTGGTGTGTAAAGGGTACTCTCAAGTCAAGTCAAGTAAATTTTATTTACAAAGTCGGATACACAAACAGGTAACATAAGCTCTAATGAGCTTTTTAAACTCTATATCATTATTGTTAAGCAGTTTATATACATTGCTCGGTAATACACAATTTTACCGAAATCACACGTGTCATCACAGTTTTACGAATTGGGAAAGTCCCTTTTCCACTTTTCAAAGACCAAGTTTTGGTCTCGCAAAGTTGACACATTCTCATTAACAATTTTAACAGGAATCGTCTTTGAATACCATGGTTCCAACTCATTTTTATTATCCGCAAAAGTTAATTCGGGATTGACGTTGTCATATCTTCTATTTCAAATGCAAATGCACGTTTATATGAGCGTATACTTTGTTTTATCAACTTATTGAAGTTTTATATCCATCGTATATATTCGGCTCTCAGCCTCGTTTCCGTGCTACGTTCCTCCTTGCACTTTTAAAATGCATTTTCTTTGTCACGCATCGCATTCCATAGATTTTGAATTGCGTTATCACAGTATGTTTTTTTTGTGTGTTTAAAACGCATTTGTGTTTTGTTTCGTAGAGGCTATAACTGGCAGTTTCCCGCGTATTTTGGCTGTGATAATCGAACACAGATCACAGTAGATAGAGTCCACAATTGTCTGATTTTCTCTAGTGGTTTTCATAGTTGTTATTAAATTTGCAATCGCTCGCAGAGATAAGTCACTGGTCATAAAGTCAGAAGGTATTTTTCTCACGTTAGAACGGTCCTTGCTGGGTGGTCGTCTCTTTCGTAGGGCGGTGATCATTATAGCCCGTAAATGAATCAACCACTGATTGCATACTCAGCACTTAAAATATTTTGCAAGAGTCATATATATCATGTGGAAGACAAATATAATGTACCACAGCCTTTTCTTTTCTGGAGATTGATGTGACCATTTAAACAACAACATTTAACTTCATTCAAAAAGTCAACAAATTCGTGACCATGTTGGTTAAAAGACTTATCAATAATAGGTGCGTGTGGGTATCATATCACATTCATACAAAATATCTGATAAGTTTTCGATTCTTGCATTAAAATCAGCGGCAATGACCATAGCATCACAATTACTGAGACTAAATATTTGTATGAGTAAATGAGCATAGAAAGATTGAGCATCCCAACCTCTGTTTGAGTTTTCTGGAGGCAAATATAAACACGTTAGTACAACAACAGCAGAACATGTATTTTGTGACAGAATTTTACACATAGAATACTATCAAACGACATATTAACAATATTGATATCATATAAGTAGCGCGGTTTTATTTTTACAAGTTATTCAACTCCACCGTAAGCCTTTAGGGCATTAATATTGATATCAGTCCAATCATAACCAAACCATATATAGTCGCTGTTTTTTTTATCACATTTTGATAACTTAAGTGGGTTTCACCGATAGATGTTACCGGTTATATCAGCGTCTATCGCTCGTACGACATTTTCCCTTAATGTACCATTACTCTGAGCCCATCCGCATACGTTAAGATGTGCTAATGTTATGGACCCCGAGGGGCGGGAGGGATCCTAGTGTTGCTCCTGTGGCTGGCGCCGGGGTTTTGTCTCCGTGCTGTCGCCGTTTCTGATCCTGGCGATCTGTATTTTTCCGTGGGCAAAGGCGACAGTTGGCGTCTACTCGGAAGTTGCTCCCTTGTGGAAGTTGACTTAGAAGAATGCGTGCTTTTAGTTCGATTAACCGTTCAGAATGAGACTTGCTGCTTTTGATGTAGACATTCTGGTACCTTCTGAGCATTTTTTAAAGTTAATATTTGTTGCGGAACGCTAGGAACTTTTTATTAATATTCCGGAAGCAGATCTTTATCAGTGATGGGCGGTCATGAAATTACGACCGGAAGCAGATCTTTATCAGTGATGGGCGGTCATGAGATTACGACCGTAAACGTGTTGCACCCGTGATTTTTACTCTAATTAAGACGTCGTTACCTAGGGCTTTTATGATGCCATTTGACTTTGCAAGAAGATCCTCTCCGTCCTGTCGCACGATTCCGCTCACAGTCACACAGACATCGTCGAGGCCCGACCGCCGGTGCCAAGATGGGGTGTCGGTCCTTTCGGTGTCAACATCACTTGCCGGCTGCCTCCCAGAGCCAGTTTATAAGGCCTTCATGCGTGACTATAGGTACTGGATTGTTGTGAATACTTGATCCATTCTTTTGCCATATCTACTAATACTCGTAGCAAGGTCATCACGGAGAGAATTTATTTTCCCGTTAATCGAAGCAGTTTGATCAAGCTTTAGTTTATTTAAGGTAGCGCACCTGTAATGATTTCCCGAAGATCGAAGAGCCTTTTTACATGTTTACTTATGGATATCTAATTTAAGCACGTACTCATGTGTATTTGTCGTGGCCGAGTGGTTAGTCAAGATATCATTTGGGATCTTCCCGCGCAGGTTCGAATCTTGCCGACAACGCATACTTTTTGCGACGCGTTTTATTTCTTTTCTAACGTAATTTGATTTAATATAGCTTATGAGCTATGTTTATTGTTAAATATGTTGCAATTTTTATGCACATTCTTCAATTTTTTTTAAATTAAAACAACGTCATGGCTAAATTTGGTGATTTACTGCTGAAAATACGAATCATGCATGCTGCATTTTTATTTTTATTTCAAAAGGTAAATGGTAAATCTGTTAATTTCTTGGTATTTTTTCTGTGCGACAATATATACATATATACATATATACAATATATAATTTTTGTTACACATTTTCCTCCCATTGCTTCCAAACGTTTACTTATCTATTTATCTTTTATTGTATTTTCACAATCAAAACTACATGCTGATGCATCAGCATATATCTAACAGATATCTAACGCGATGCAACATATCTCACCATTAACCGGTTATATGCTTCTTTGTCATGTGTTACATGAGGCATATTGCCTCTTTTCCTGAATAAACATCTACATTATGTTATATTTTCCTCAGTACATGTATTATTCTGTACTACGTATTATATAACAAATGCTTTATTATTGGATTGTAAAACCTTTCACTTGTTCATATGCCTTTGTATTTTCATAGAGAATATATTGTACTTCATAACATTGTGTAACAATATGCATGTTTTTTTATTATGACCTTGACTTTGATATGTGTAGAACATCTTTTGTATACTTTTGTGTACTCATGGGCATTTCTGCCCCGATGTATTTGGAAATAAATCCTAAATCCATATCCACCCTATAATGACACTTAATATACTATATTCATGAAGTGTTGCGCGAAAGATTCTTTACAAAAGGTTAAAGCATTTATAACAAGGCAATTACTCCCTGAAAATCATTGTTGCTTAACGACGTGACATCTGCGTAAGAAGATTCCTGTTCATAGTCTGCGAATATAGTTTCACTCATAAATAGTGTCATACACAAAATGCAATATTATTAAGTGGGAAATATTTCATTAAAAGTAATTTTAGCGAAACGACTTGACATAATGCATATGTCAATCTTATAAGGATACTTCAAGTAAAGATTCATCAAAGTCAAATCATAAGTTCATAAGATTTTTCGCAAATGGCAATTATTCACTGAAAAATCATTGGCGCAGAATGACCTTATGAATGGCGCATCTCAATTTTCCAGGGATGCTAGATTAGCATTTGTTTTATCAAATTGTCATCATTAGACTTTGAGATTAATCGCGAAAAAAAAAATAATTACGACTTAAGATCGGAATGACGGAAAGAATGACGGACAGACACCGAGTATGACCGAAACAAAGCTCGATACTTATTTATATGACATCCCCACAAAGTCTATCAAAATTACAATACGGAAAGGCCAACACAGCGGCGACTTTCGGTTAGCGTGCAAACTAGTGTATAGAAAATATTCTTTTAATAGCAGAAATACATGATATTAAATGCTATTGCTTGCCAATACATTGTAGCACGTGTAAATTTGTTGTTGTTGTTTTTGTTGTTGGTTAAGTATTTTCTTAAATTATTTCTACCGCTTATCTATACTGACAATGATTTAGCAATTTTTGAAGTGTATTCTTCAGATGTACCCCTTTGTTGATCATAAATTGATTATACCAATATATTCACTGAACTAGTGAACACGACCTCATTACCTTGTTTAGATATTTCTCTGCAAAGTTCATCCACCGGCTTATCCTCTGGCTCTGGTGGCTCTGGGTTTATTAATTCACGCTCCTGATCCGGATACCTTTTATTAAATGGATTCATATAAATCAATAAATAATAATGACTGGTACTTAAACATGCGTATGACTGAAAAATATATTAATATAGTGTATATAAAAAATACATCATGTAAACAGTGTAAAAAGTAAATATCTTATGTTTTTGTGAATTTTGTTATTTGTATGTGCAATACAAATGTTACCTAATTTGATACAATTTCTCCCAATCCGATAGCAACGCGATATCGGATCTTCCTTGTCCCGTATTAAAACGCCTTCTACTTTTTATAACCGGTGGAAGAGGTCGGTCTCTATATTGGTCATGCTGTCTATGAAGCATCTTTTGAGCCTCTCGTCTCGTTACATCTAGGGATGTCATGGTCACCGTCGTCCTCAGATGGTGTGTACTCGGCATCCTCGCAAGCATTCTAGCGCTTTGAGCCAATAACGAGTGATCAGCACTCTGAGTTTGACCTAAAAGACGTGTCGATGCTCCAATTCCTTTGTTGTTCACTGTAACTCTGAGTCTAAAATATGCACAAGCATGGCTGTTACTGTTGATCGGTTTAAAATGTATGATGCTTTTTTCTGGCGCATTTCGGTTATTTACAGCGTGCTCTCATCAATGGACATTAAATAACAAATTTATTTTTTAAAACAAAACATGTGTAATATTGCATGCCATAATGTATAATCGTAAAATTTTCTTGATAACACGCTCAGTTAAAATAAAATAATTGTACCTACCGATTACCAGTTTTCTGGAGTAGTACCAACTGTTGTTTCGCATTTTCCTGATCTTCTCGTTCTTGTTCTTTTTCTAATTCTTCGTCTTCTGGATAGTCTGGTAAAGGTTCCTCTAACAATATTTCACATGCTTTTCGAGCTTCTTTTGCAGATAATCCCTTTGATGTATTAGGGTCCCCTTGCACTTTGTCCTTTCTGAAAGTCATATTTTTGTTGTGTGTTGATGGGTTTTGTTAAATATAATTAAAAAAAACAGGTGGGGTTGCCCTTAATTCATAAGAACATTAATATATCGATTAATCGATTAATAAGCAAAACTTACGTGAAACTTTTTTTCTAATATAACATTAACGACTTGAAAAAAAATCACCGATAAACGTTTTACATACAGAATGTATGTTGAAAAATGGGAATGATTGTACTATTTCCATAGTCTTTAAAAATGTGTTAAAATCGTTAAAAGTACAAATGATCGCGTGAAATCGATAAAGATCGACGTTATCTTGCTTAATTTTAACAATTGTGGTTTTTGTTTGCCATGTTTACGATCCTCCACAACTGTAGATGGCAGTGTTTGTTTTTTAAATTTATATATGTAATAACCGATGATATGGAGTCGTGTGAATTTCGAACATGTGGTAATGTTAATGTTATAGTAGGTCGTTTCGAATGAAAACGCAATCTGCACGGTGTTGTGGAGCACTTGTTCCCAGAAGATTATTCTCAGGATAGTTTCATATGAAGATTAAATTTTAAAAGATAAAAATGTTAATTATAATGTTAATTTATTATAACTTTTTGTAAAATTGCATGTTAAATTATTTTGAAATGCTGGTTACGCGTCGATAGTTATATTAGTAAATACATGTTAGTTGGCTCACAAGGTTGTTACATGATAACTCTTGTGCATGGGATAAGTAAAATGTGTCAAAATTTTTAAAATATAAGATTCTATTAATTTACTAGATCACTGTGAAGTTAGTTCAAGTGTTATTTTTAATATCACACGTGATATAAAATATCCAACACGATTAAATAATGAAATTAACTTACCATACATTTTAAAATATTATAATAAAAAGAAAATGAATATTTGTTTTGCATTTAACGGTGAACTTATAAAAAGCAGATTTAAAACTCTTTGTGTTCATATTTCCAAATATCAAAATATTAATGATTTGGACTTAATAAAGCAATATTTGTGATGTTATTGAAAATATTAGCTCACCAATATTAAAAAAAGAGTCTTGTTAATAATTCATGATTTGGTTTAAATTTATTTAAATAAGTATTGAGTACAATTTGTACATCATGCACAGTCATTGACTGTATGCATTTTGTATGTTAAATAAATCAAACATGTTGATTTCTCAATTTATTTTGACCACGTTTTATAATTCAAAGTTTTCTATGGTACAGACGCATATATCTTTCAATTTCAATCATCCGTTTTTGGGTTAGAAAATTAGAATTGGGCTTGCGTGCAAACACTTGCTGCAGAGGGAAGCATTGCTATAGTTTGAAAAAGTTTTCTTTTTTGGCGTTTTCAAACATAGTTTTATTTCAACAGGTAAAACATTACTGAAATAATATTTAAGTATACCATTGGAATATATATATTGCTCCACATTTTGGAACGATGCTTAATTTATAGTATGCGTGATTGAATAAAATGTTGTTTTTTCGAAAATATGATACTTTTGTTTTCAGTAAGAAATGTCCCCAATGGATGAATGTGCTTCGTTTTTAGTAATTTTTTTGTATTTAATTATTGTCTGCTTTAACCTTTTCCAATGAACATTTAGACTAGTAAATTATAATAAGTTCTGTGCATTTGGCGTTTCAGACACAATCAAGAAACATACTCTTGCAGACATGTTAAATGAAAACGAATTTAAGTATGTAAAACTTGTGTAATACCAATGGATTAATAAGTTTTGTAACGGATACGAGATGTAAGAAGGTTCCCCAGCGGTGCATTATCATTCCAGCAAACTGAATCAGCAGGATCAGTAGGTAGAAAAAGACGAACAGCAGTCCAAGTGCATCTACTTCTAAATTCTTTATTGGCCCACTGCTGCTACTTTCGGGTTTCAGATGTCAGCTCATTCTCAATATTGTCTTCTGAAGTACTTGAGCTCTTGAAATAAAAAAGTACACGACGCGTGTTAACATATACTTGGAGTATACGAATTTATCAAAACTTCAATTCAGGAGGTAATTCCACAAACCATACCAAGCCATTATAGATACGATCCTTATGCCTTCCAATATATTGATCTGCAGTGTACAGAAAATGATTATATGTTATGTCACGGTCTGAACTATATATCACCCCGAATCCCTGTATTCGAGGACGAATACATATTCAAGTGGGGGTGTATGTCACGGTCTGAACTTGGTCAATTAAGGGGAAAAGTTGTGCGGCGGCCCGGTTTGCTCAGTCGGGAGAGCACTCGCCCTGTAAGCGAGGTTTTCCGGGTTCGAGTCCCGGACTAGCCGCACAATGTTCTCACCCTGTTACAGTTATATTAATACCATTGTTTGTTTGATATCACATACTGTTAAGTTGATCTTTATCTCAGTTGGCTTAGTGTACTGGAACATGAAGTTGATTGCGATCCAAAGAAGATTAACAATGGCCATGCCAACGCATATGTTCGTCCTTAGTTCTAAAAGCGCCTTCTGGTCGTTCTTCTTCTTTTCAGCCGAAAAGTCCAACGGGTAAAGGTATCTGAAATACAATAAGAATAAATCAAAACATGTTTGGTTAAATTTTACGAAGCACTCTCAATATGACAGAATGTCTTAATTGCATGTAGTCTACAAGAATTAATGTTTGTCGGATCATTAAAATCGTTTATTAATTATATTGCCCGTTTACTTGCTATTAATATAACCGTATATTTCACTATTTAAATGAAGAAGGCAAAACAACGAAGTCGCTAACAATCTTCGTCGTACGCGGTCAGTTTGAATACAACTGGTTATTGAAATTGTAAAACTAAAATATTATCTTATCACGTTCTTTTAGGATTGAAAAGATATAAGTCAATTTAAATGGGTGAAAAGTATTTATACTTTTCGATAAACGCAGTCCAGAAATTCAATTCTTCCTTCACCAATGGCAACTTTTTACCATGCTGAAGTTCTGGAATTTCGGCCCATTTCGGATTTACCAAGTCATTTCTCTTTGGTTTAACTGAGCCATCCTCTGATATAATTTCTGGCTCCTTCTTTGATATTGAAACTGACAGTCGTTGCGTCGGCTTTAGGGGATCTTTTAAAATGCCTTTTGTCGGAGACGGTTCAGCTACGTCTTGTGCCCGCATTGTGACCTTTTGCAAAGCATTATCTATCTGATCATTTGTAAGCGGAACATTATTTTTCGCGTCTATCTGTATTTTAATCATTGTTTTCATAGATTCATTCAGATCTTTAAGAAGCGCGACAGTTTCGCTGGTGGACACTGGTTCCTCCTTCTTGGTCTCTGTTATCTTACTTATCAGGTCTTTCAGTTCCTTTGTCGGAAAGGCGGGCATAAATCTCCCGAAAAAGCCTTGTTCTTTTTTCTTTCGTTTTTTTTCTTCAAGTGCTTTCTTTTCAGCTTCCATTTCCTCTTTGCTTTTCTTTTTTGGCACCTCTCTGGTTCCCCAAGATACTACATGCAAATTAGCCATTGAATAAAAAATAAGGAGTAAAAACCCGGTTGGAATCAAAATAAAATATAAAGCTCCGTAAATTACATTAGTCCATTCTTTTGGGTGTAGAAGAGCTGCGAAGGAAAACGCAATCACCAGCATGACAATAAATATCACGCTGGGGTGAAACGGTGATTCTTTTGCTGCGGTCACAATTGTTGCAACAAGAACAATCATCATCACAAAGGCATACAGGCCTGTTAATATTTCGGCAAATTGTATTTGAAGTTTTGGTTTTACGTAGAAGCAGGCAACAAAGTAGAATAAAGCCGGTGCCATGGCGATAATGTACGATTCTATCAAGTTAGTGTTGAAAACTACAAGGTTTGCCCCAGCGATCATCATCAGAACAGTAGATGGGCCTATGACTGTTGACAGCAACAGTGAAGCCTGGTAGAAAATGTACAGCATGCTGATGTTTGAGTTTACGTAAACAGTGTTCTGGTAATCGGCCAAGAGGTCTATAATGTTGAATACTGTTGAAGGCATCCATCGTCGGCGCTGATTGAAAAACTCTGCAAAACCCTCTGGAGCGTAAGTGAAGGCGTCTGAGCCAGCTGCATAGTCTACTCTGTATCCTTGTTGCAGTAGAAGTGTACAAAGCCACCGATCTTCACCTTTTATTTACGGATAGGGACAATAAATTAGGTGTAAAATATATACATATGTTCTTGCAATTGAAATACAAATAACTAAAAATAACCATAAACAAATGCAAGACAGTCATATTTTGCCTCATTTATATGATTCATTACTTACCTTGGTCGTACATTAAGTGATGGCTTGCCTCTGTGGGCAAGATTGTGTACTTCTTCATTATGTTGTCGTCCATGAGAGCAGAACCTCTGAACAGTGAGAAACAACCAGGGCTGCACAAAACGCACCCTAGAACGTGCTCGGTTGCCTTTTGTAGCCAGTGGGCGATGGCGTATTCAAACTTTTGAAACCACACTACTGGGCCTTAAGAATTAAAAATCATATAATTTTATTATACCTTGTCCACCAATAATTGTATTGATACAGACGATTCATGTTCAAAACGGACAAAAACCTTACGCTTTATTGTTAAAAGAGTATCGTAATGAAGTATGTTTTATCTGTCAACATCACATTAAACATATATATGTTACCGGCACATACCTGTTCCTATCGGGTGAATTCGTCCACAAGCAGCACCGACTTTTTCACTCTTCTTCATCCGATCTACCAGAAGTTTTACTGCTCCCGGTGAGAAGTCGACGTCGCCGTCTAAAGCCAACACAAAAGTGTTGCTTGCCTGCAATATTTAATGTGTTATGGGTTAAATGAACATACTCGAATTTAACGCATTACGTATAACGTTCATAACGTAAAATACATGTTAAAACAATGACAATAATACCTTTCTCAGAGTTTGTTCATCAAATGCGTGGAAAATATGGCTCCGCCCATATTGACCGCCATGCACAGTCTCGCCATCTTCCCATCCTAAAAGTTCGTTTATTCGGCCATGTTTTAATGCTTCGGTTACGGTTTCCTGACAACACCGTACTATTCTGTATCCCAGCAAGTAATACATATACATCACCTGCAAATTAATACAAAATACAATATATATGGCGTTTCATCAGCACGAAGCAGTGAAAAGCTCTCTACAGTAATTGTTAAAAGATAACGGCGAATATAGCAGATGCAACTCTATCATAAGAAGAAAGGTCAATCATCAAAAGCTGTTTTCGAATGATGTAAAACTAGTTATTGTCAAGAGCTAATACACCTTTAAAAAAGGAAATATTTGTTTTCATGGAAAATATGTCCCACTCAGTTGGAACACAAGAAGACTTGCTATCGAAATTATACACGCTTCTTTCAATATAATTTTTGCTTGATCGTTGTCAGTAAGACGGAAACGTTATTGTGTACAATTAAACGAACATGTGAGTTTTTATAAAAAGTTTGGAAATACGGTGTGTTTTGTATTATTTATGCAATAGTATAAGTATAAGTAAGAGGTGGTTATTGTACACATTGCAGTGAACAACTTTATAACCAACGGACCAGAAACATCGATGAACATCGTTTGTGTTTCATTGATTTATAAAAAAAATGTACATAAATATATACTAGTTTACGTATAAGTATCACGTATGTTTATGTTTAAAATTACGAAAGGCAATGCATTATGAGACCAGAAGCTGTCGCTAACAGTGTATCGCCAGCGACGAATGCATTGTAGTCAAAAGGGTTCAGGAAAAATTGCGATTGCATTAGTTGCTCACAGAAATTTTATTATGTTATTTTGAACAAAAGACCAGAACTCCAAAGAATAAAGCAATCGTACAACCATAACACTGCAGTACTCTAAGATAATTATTTTATAAAAGTGACGAATGTCGCACGCATAACCTCGGATGAGCTGCGCGCAAAAGCTTTAGTATATAAATTTTACGATGGACAACAATTACTTGAAAATAACACAATCATGAAACCTTGTCAATATGCGCTGGAGCTCTTGAATACAATTACTCATGAAAAGATTTTTCAAAATCGCACACAAAATGTAGGATTTGCGTACTGGGTATTTTACCTGTAACATAAAACCAAGGTCAATTTACCCCTTATAAAACAAAGTGAAACCATGACATCTTATAAAACAAAGTGAAACCATGACATTATCCGCTCCAGCACTTTAAGATAATTATTCTGGAAAAAAAATCTGACTAAAAATAAAGGAGAGGTAGCAAACAAAAGATTGTAATGTTTTTTTATGGAATGGTAAAATGCTGACAGCAGTTTACCACAAGATTAAACTTGTATAACAAATTAGATAAAAATATGGTGGTTTTATTTTGCCTACAGTCAAAATTATTTTGGTAACTTTTATTCAATGCGTTTCGGTGATTTAAAGACATTAGTTATTTAAAAACAATAATTGACAATGCCAATAAGTGCCATACATAGTGAAAAGTATCACTGGTTTTAATTGTTTTACTGTGAAAAGATTTGTTTACGCCATGAAGTCTTGATTGAAAGGAATTTCTCCAGTCCAAGTCGTTAAAATATAATTAAACGGTAGAAAAATCATTTAATGAAATGCGTTGGTGTACGGTACATTTTAAATGTATTTTCACTTTCAATCAAAGAAAATATATATTAATAATATATTTCGAAACGACTTATCTTAACAGCGCTCATTTATACCTGAGACCAACGTTTCTTGTGTCTTATTTTAGTCTTGTCTTTCAGATGTATGAACAAGAAGTTCTCTCCTGGCATCGGGTAAACTATCTGCCCACCGTACGGTGTTGGTACAATGAACGGCTGCATCAGTTTCATAGGTTTGGCATAAACCGAGCTGTAATAAATGAAAATAAGGTAAATTAATACTTGAAAGATTTGTTTAGCATAAATAGATGTAAAACACATGTACACGCGTAATTTATAAACAAGTTGCTATAGAGTTAGTAGCAATTGAATGTGTAAATCGAAATACGACTATATGTGTTTTAACTTTTGTATTGTATGTGAATATGTGTGTGATATACTATGATTTATGTTTTATGAAGAATTGATATTCTGTTTCATCATTGCTAATGTATTCAGCATTTGAACAAAAATATTGTTCAATAATATGTAGATGTTTACTTACTTGACAGACTCTTGCAACACCGAGAGCAATTCTCGTACAAAGGGATTCGGCACCAGGTCTTCATCGTCGTCCAAATCCATACAGTCGTCAAAGAATATATGCGCTGTAAGTATTACACAATTTTTAAGTTACTTTGAAGTAATTATATCGACAAAAGCAGATTGTTTTGTAGCAACAATATTAATTTTAGATTTATTTATGCAAAACTATGAATTCGTACGGTCTCTAAGAGCTGCGTCCGATTATTGTTCATAATACTAGTATATAAGATTAAATATATCTAAATCTACATACCCTCAAACTCATAGAAATCTTTGTCTTCCTTTCCTGTCAATATTTCTGCATTCCTCCGAATGTTCTGATCTCGGTCCATTCTATGTAAACAAAAGAAAAGCGCTTGATATAGACCTACAGATCGCCTATCGGCGAATGTGTACATTTGCCCAGGTAATTGTGTCATTGTGTCTCATCCATAGTTGACAACTTTGCGCTGAATAAGTCTGAATTGTGCTGAAATTACATTCGAATACCACTTATGCTGTTGTGCATACTAAATATTTACCTGAATATTGATTTCAGCAGTTGAATCATTTCGATCTTTGTCTCGTGCCACATGGTTGCGCATGCGTAAATCATCGGAATATCACGGAACTTCCGATTTCTGTAATCATCAGCGTATATGTCCGTCTCCTCTTCTTCACTGCCGTGTTTGCTGTCTTTATCTTCCTCTTCATCCCCTTCGATATTTACTTTAAAATTGTGTTCCGACAAGCTGCAATCACAAAACGTTTATAAGGCCTCTCTAACAATATATATGATTTAATTTTCCTCATTTTATAATGACCTCTACATATTATACAACTATATATACTCTGTAAGCGATCCTACATAGTCTCCGCAAACACGTGTGTCGCCTTAAATAATATCGAGCGTGATGATAATTAGTACACGATAATGCTTTTAGATTCTTCTAATCGCTGCTGTTGTTGTCTTATCCGATGACATGAACACTGAATCAAGAATAAAAAGCACATATAAACGCAATATTATGCTTTTGAACTGAAACTTATTTTTTGCCATTTTTAAATCCAAAGTATATTGGAGTAATTATTTTCCAGACACGTAATCAGGAAATAATTTTAGTATAAGCACCAATTATGTTGTCAGTAAGACCACATGTATTCACATAGAACGTAGAAACCCCGTTCATTAATCATATTTACCAGTAGTAATCGAAACAGAATAAATTATTTAATTCTCTATATATTCAACAAAGTTTAGGCAATCATCCTTATATTTGCATTTGATTATATTATGTACATTTCCGATAATATTATATACTAAAGGAATATAACATTCTCAAGTGTTCATTTTAAACCCTGTTATTTCTTTGAGACATGGGTCCCTACAAATACAGTGCACTGAAACAGTTTTTAAAAGTACAAGTTTTATCCTCTTTTATATACACGAAAATGAGTGTGTTATGACCAGTCTATTATGGCTATCGTTTTAAACTCAAATGAATTGCTCGGATGTTCTTTAGAAACATTTTTCTATTGTTGAGATCAATATGATCGTAAAACAAAAAAGAAGACATTTACAGGGTAGTGTTTTTTTGTAAATTAACTTTTTTGCACGTTTTGTTTAAGTTATGCATACCTCAAAACAAACTTTTGTTGATTTTCTGCTACAACAGACCGTCGTCTACATACCTGTAGAATTCTTTATCTGGGTCGATTTCCTTCTTGACTCTACGGTTGTGACGGCGGCGGTTCAGTATCAAATGTTGTTCAAACAAAATGCTGCAGTAAAACGGGTTCATAAACAACCTGAAACGAATTGTGTGAACATACAGTTTTTGGGAGCAAAATCATATATATAAAAGACACTTAATAGATTAACATTTTCATAAGTAAAATATACATAAAGAATAAGATATACGATAACGATAAATCTAAATAGATACTATGTAACATTCACTGCATAGACGGATCATGTGCTACGAAATACTTTATGCATCACATAATTATCTTTTTATGTATGCCTATTATTAGTAATAAAGCTATTGATTATATACAAACCTCTCTGTTCTAGCCAGTCTTTCTATATTTGGAGAGAAAATATGTCTACACAACCAGTACAACGAGGCCAATACCACGACTCCGGCTATGTACACGCCCACCCATTCTTTGACCTCATCATGTTGTTCACACACATTCTGTAGTTCGTTGGTGAATGGAATTAAAAGATTAAATGAAGGTCTGCAATCCACCGAAGCAATTACGACTGCCACAGGTGTTGAAATAATCAGGGGAAAGCTAAAAGAAAACTTCTGAATCTTCAATTTGCAGGTTGTGTACGCTATGTAGTAACCCACGAAAGTTGTCAGTGTCAATGTTAAAATAGCAGCGTTGTCTTTAAGTGGCATATCTCCGAGTTTTCTTAATGCATCGGCCACTGAAACGTCATCTATTTCATGATGTTCAGAGTTCATAGAATCAGAGAAGGGTTTATACTGTTTAGTAAGCCAGGTCAACAAGCAAGTGATGCCGATTTTCCATAAACTTGTAAAGAAACTGATAACGGGTCTTGATTCCTGTAAGTGGAATTTCAGTTTCAGAAATGTGGTTTTAATAATGCTGTTATCATTGGTTCGCCCACAAAACCGGTCATCACTGAAATTTTCCCACCACGAAAATGACACAAAAATCATGGCGATAATGAAGATCACTATTGTCTGCGCCTTGCTGTCAATTGTGCTTACAGCGACAAAGTTATCAAACAGGATCACAAGTGGAATAAATGCCACTTGCACGATGGTCGCTAAAACACTTAGTGAAAAACATCCTATGCGTCCGAGACAACTGTTCCTGCTTGTTCTGGGTTCTGATGCAGTGACCGGATACAATATGGACGGTAGCACTGCTACTCCATTCAGCAGCCAAATCCCGCGAACGATGTCCATATCCGGTAAGATGATAAACACTAATGCACAAAGACCAAGTGAATGAATGGTTTCCATCGCAATACACTGAAATATGATGTGAAATATCAGAATAAACTAACAGGTCATAATAAACTTTATATGACGTCGTATAAATATCGTTGTGATATTTGTGATAAATACTTTTCACATGAAAATAAATATGATGTATCTACTCTTTAAGAATACATTTTATACGCGATTGAATAATAAATATGTATTTGAAACAGGGAAAATATTCTTCACAAGAAAACAAACATTTCAAAGGCCTTACAAACAAAATTGCTGGAAATCCTGGAAATGGGAAGGACCCAAACATCCATTTAAATAGACTGGTCAGGAACGTCAAGCAGTACGGAATCATGATGGCAATCGCAAGGAGTAAGTGCTTTCCAGCCGCAACTGTTTTTCTTTCCTGTGAAACAAAGCAAACATAGCGCTAGATATCGTAGTATTTATTTTAAATCGCGTTGTTATTAGAATTTTTAGTCCATTTTTGTTCCTGGCTATTTTGATTATGCAGAACCGGTCTGAAGTAGTAAATGCGAATACAAATGTGAAAGATTCTACGAAAATATGTATTTGATGCGTAAGTTATGACATCATCGGAACCGCGTGATTATCATGACTCATGACTTAATAAAATCTAATAAGTTTTTATCATAGTAAATACGGATCATGTATATTTGCTCTTACACGATAATGTTGTAATGCAAATATACACATCTTTTCATCGACACTTACATGATTTAAATGTATCAACATAATCCTAAATGAAAGCCCTATACCTCTGCCTGCGAGTCCGTGGCGTTGGCAGTTCTGTTGTACTGGTAGGCGACCAGTGTCATCAGACTCAGCTTCTGTGCCACGGCACACCACAGAAGGATCGCGCAAAACAGGATGTAAGCAACTGCTTTGATGACCTGCAAACCGCGATCCTCGTCAACATCACGTTCTTTGCGGTCTCTTGATATGATTTGTGGAAGATCCCAGAAGCTGTCAAGATAAGAAATGCAAATCTGAAACAACAACTGGAGCGATTTATGATTTAACAGTTTTATTTGTAAGCCAGAACATTATTTTAGAACTAAAGCTTCTTATGAATGTGTATAAAAATGTATAACAAACGTTACAAATAGTTTCCAAAGTTATAATAAAACGTTTTTCATCTAAATAAATAAAGTAAAATTAACAACATAGTAGTTCTTTAAACTTTAAGAGCAGTGTTCTGCATAAATACATATTTAAGTCATACTGCTGCTTAGGTCCATCTTCAGGAGGATTAGGCGCAGGAGGCTGTAATAATATGCATTACTTGATAACACATATTGAAATGACTGAATCATACCAACGCACATATGCATATTGAGCTGGAAAATTGTACTTACAATAAAACAAATCACGAGATGTGAATTAACATTTTGTGAATAGTTACAGCTTTAGTACTCTTGGTTTATTGTCTTTTTATCAGAAAAGAAAAAAGTTTGTCTTTGCTCAAGAATCTGAGGTGCACATATTCTAAGGTTAGGCGTATCCCCACGCCGCATGTTTGACCCAGGGGCGCCCCATGGTTGGTAATGGGTCCATACATAGTTGAGATTGACCGTATTGTCGTAAGAGAAGTTTAGTATCAATTGGAAGTGAACCGTGTAGAAATGAAGAAATTATAGTAAAATACAATTTTGGGTGGGTGTGGCCTATTATGGGCAGGGCGCCCCAGGGTTGGTAAAGGGGCCATACATAGTTTAGATTGACCGTATTGTCATAAGAGATGTTCAGTATCAATTTGAAGTAAATCGGTGCAGAAATGAAGAAATTATAGTTAAAGGCAATTTTGGGTGGGCGTGGCCTATGTGGGCGGGGCGCCCAAGGGTTGGTAATGGCGCCATGCATAGTTTAGATTGACTCTATTGTCATAAAAGCGGTTCAGTATCAAATTGAAGTGAATCGGTGTAGAAATGAAGAAATTATAGTAAAGGCAATTTTGGGTGGGCGTGGCCTATGTGGGCGGGGCGCCCCAGGGTTGGTAATTGGGCCATGCATAGTTGAGATTAACTGTATTGTCATAAGAGAGGTTCAGTATCAATTTGAAGTGAATCGGTGTAGAAATGAACAAAAAATATAGTAAAAGGCAATTTTGGGTGGGCGTGGCCTATGTGGGCGTCGCCTATGTGGGCGGGGCGCCCCAGGGTTGGTAATGGGGCCATGCAGAGCTGAGATTGACCGTATTGTCATAAGAGAGGTTCAGTATCAATTTGAAGTGAATCGGTGTAGAAATGAAGGAACTTTAGTAAAAGGCAATTTTGGATGGGCGTGGCCTATGTGGGCGGGGTGCCCTAGGGTTTTTAATGGGGCCATGCATAGCTGAGATTGACCGTATTGTCATAAGAGAGGTTCAGTATCAATTTGAAGTGAATCGGTGTAGAAATGAAGAAATTATAGTAAAAGGCAATTTTGGGTGGGCGTGGCCTATGTGGCCGGGGCGCCCCAGGGTTGGTGATGGGGCCATGCATAGTTGAGATTGACCTTATTGTCATAAGAGAGGCTCAGTATCAATTTGAAGTAAATCGGTGCAGAACTGAAGAAGTTAATGTAAAGTAACATAAAAAAATGAGTGAAAATCTCTGACCCGGCCCCGCCCCAACCCCCATAAATTTTGACCCAGGGGTCAGATAAAAATTCCGACACTGTCACCGTCGCACATATGCTCATAGCTACCCTGTATGTAAGTTTCAATGTTCTAGTGGCCGGGACGGACGGACAGACGCACATCAATACAATATCCCCACTTTTTCTCCGACGTGGGGATAATGAATGAACGAACAATTGAATGAATGAATTAATTAATTTATTAATGAATGAATGGATGAATGAATGTTACGTTTTGTTCTATTATTGTTACAGCGACCTGACCTTTGACCTTTGATAAAAAAGGTGTAGTGCATAATAACATTGCTTTTTATAAGTATACCAGGTTTCATCCAAGTATCTTAAGTGCTTTATTTTTCGAAGGGACGGACTGACAGACGAACAGACAGACGGTCGGGCCGATGAACAAACACACATGACAGACGGAGGGTAAACCTATAATCCTATAGTAAAATGATCTATCATCAGATGCTTATACTTGTGTGTTAATCTAAACTACAAAATGGTAACTTTTGAAATATGATTATCTTTTCATGCAAATGTACACGTGTTTGCATTATACGCAAAATAGAAGTTAGTTCAATAACTGACACCATCAAGTGTTCATTTTCTTTAAATCTATCTATAACATCTCTAAAAATTAACATTTAAATGCTTTTTCAACTTTTAAAAGAGCAATTCAGATACTATTAAGTATGCAATTGCTTTATATTCTTTCATTATTATGACATATAATGAAGATAAAAATTGGTTATTAAATAAGAATCTGGACTCAGATTTTTCTTAACAAGTTTGATTATTTTTAGATAACTTCAAATATTTCTGAATATCAATTAAATAACCTTCTTAAACAGCTAAATGTATGAAAATTTCAAAGTAATAATATACTTTAGTATATGTGTGCAACATGAGTTTATCTTAAAAAACCGCAATGTGTATGCTATTATCTACAGTGTGTGGTTAAAGCAAATGAAAAAAGCAAATGAACAATGATATCATACATATAATACACATTCAATAACTCACTTGATCAAGTGGGATCTTCGGGTAAGTCTCATCACTCATGAATGTCCCAACCTACACATGATCGAACGCGTATGCATGTGTAAAAATGCCTTTACTGTCGAACTGCTTTAAGTGCTTTTATCAATTATATTTAAATCGGATTGTATGTTTTACTTATTCTGTGTAGCCTTTATCAGAAATTTACACGTCGTATCCAATCACACTGACAATAAATGTCCTCTTTAAAACGATTGATATTGATTTTACTTTTGTTTCGTGAATCAATTAATCAATTGTTTTAAATGGGTGATACTCTCAGCACCAGAGCGAGTGTAATTAAAGGAAAAAGATTCTTTCTTCAAAATTTTATAAAACTTTTCTATATTTCTGTTCATGCAAATGCATGCACTTATATGCAATTAAAATATATGATTCGTTTAAAAAACAAAACAAAATATTATACCTACACTTGGGGACTTTTTTTAACGCATCACTTTTCAAACTTGAATATCTCATTTATGAGTTAAGATATTAATTTAAAATTTTACATACGATCATTTGACTACATTCTATGCAAGCTAACAATAAAAGCATTCATCCGTGACGATTGTTAGCTTGCATAAATTATAGTCAAATGATCACACGTGCAATTTTAAATAAAAATATTTACTCATCACTGAGATATGTGCACCAAGTGTAGTAAAAGGCGATAAACATGTTATTCCAATTTAATTTCAATTTCATAATTCTAGGTAAGTTTTTACACAAGAAAAACATAACATTAATTAAAAAAAAACAATATGGCTCGTATGAATATTCAGAAGCGAAACGGCTCAATCAGCATGTTGCAAGTCGGTCAGTTATAAAGACGTGTAAGTTTATATGTTTTACTTTTCACATTGTTTATTTTTAATTTGTTTAGTTTTGTTGTTTTTTAATTTCAATTAAATTTTCAGGAGTTATCAGATATGTGATGAATAATTCTAGGTCCAAAATTTAACACAAGCCGTTCAAAAATAAGGGAGCTATATTGATATGATTAAGTGATGCGTTAGAAAAGTCAACAAGTGTATTTTACATAATAATGACAAGGCTTCATGTCACCCCGGGTGACTACAATCGTCTTCATGTCACCCGGGGGTGACGAGCGTCAGCTTTAAGTCACCCTAGGGTGACAAGAATCGGCTTCTAGTCATCCCCGGGTGATTTGTGGGCCATTTCAGGTCGACAATGACCCATTGAGCCTTACTTGCACTCTAAAACGCATCATGAACGTATTATTGTATTTTCTTCTTATACGTATCTTTTCATTCTTTACCTCGGGTGGTGTCGGAGGGCGATATTCATGTCCAGGTCCAGGTCCATTGCTTGATTGTGAACTAGACGAATTGCTCGAGCTAGAACTCCAATAGCCTCCACCTGGCTGCAATGTAAATCGTAGTACAAACAATAACTGACAATCTTTGTGAATGAAAAGATACTTATTAATACAATTTTACTTCCAATGCGGTACGGCAAGAAATATAAAAACCTACAAATCCCTATCATTTACAAAATGTGCATGACCTTCACATTTTTTATTATCTGAATTTATGAATGAATGAATGGACGAATTAATGAGTTAATAAATAAATGAATGTTACGTTTTGTTCTATTTTTTTTAAAGCGACCTGACCTTTGACCTCTGATAAATAGAGAATATAATGTGAGTTTTTGATAAAATAAAGGTTACCATGCGAGGATTAGAACCATGGTAGCGCGAGACATAAAACTCGCATAATATTCTATGTATCCTATTTTTCCTCCCTTTTTCAATTAGTAATTATCAAATATCGCCTTTTTTGACAATTGTGTTCTTCTGTAGTTGACAAAAAAAGATTATCCAATTATTGAAAAGACCCGAGTGTGTCGTATCGCTTATATATAAATATATGATATCTTTTTTTACACAAATCAATACTATACCTTTTTTACATATTAATGACAAGTTATTCGGAACAAAAACCAATCCCTGTAATTAGATATTAAGATGCGGAATGGCCATTTAGATAAAAGAAGATGTAAAATGTAAACCTATTTAAATTTCAGATGCATAAGTCGTCAACATATGCATAAGCATTTATCTCAACCGAATACTTTAAAACGGGTAGTATTTTTAGAAATCGGGGTCAAAATGTAACCTTACAACACACATAGAAGAAAATGTTCAAAAATTCTCAAATTTGCGATAAATAGAATGTCAGTTAAGAACAATACACATTAAATAAATATAGAGAAATATCGTTGTTAATGTGCATGTAGTCTATATTTCTCCCTATCATATCATGATATGGACGCATTGTTGGATAAAGACCTATCAATGAAAGTCTCTTTAACATTAGGCTGATTAAATAAAAGCATTTGATAAATAGTCGCTGTAAACTTACACGCATTGCCATTGTATCACGAAGACGACTTAGATCAACGCTTTTCCGGGGAGGCAAGCCAATGTCACTATCACCTGTTTTGCCACTTGTATTCCATTTTGGTTTGTCACGTCCATCATAGCTTTCGCTTGTCGTGCTTGTTGGCGATCTGTCCAGTACCGCTTCGAGTTTTTCTTCTTGAACACGTCTGTTCTCTTCTTGCCGTCTGATCTCCTCTTCTTGTCTTTTGCGGTTTTCTTCTTCATTGATGCGTTTATGTTTTTCTTCAGCTATACGTTTTTCTTCAGCTATGCGTTTTTCTTCAGCTATACGTTTTTCTTCAGCTATTCGCCTTTGTCTAAGTATTTCTACCCCTTTCCGTACACACTTTGCTACCGTGAGTGCCGCATTCCGTTGTCTTATGTTGATAAAGACTTCAAGAAAGTCTTCCACTTCGGAGGTCATAAACACCTAAACAAAACAAATCTTAATTTCATTCGTGTATAATGTTTAACATGTATCTTAGCGCGTATTTATGTTGGTTCATTTCGTCTAATAATATTTTATTTTAAAAATCATAAGATCTGATTTACAATTAATCTTTGACTATTAGAACGTTTGCTACTTACTGAATACACGCATTGTTTATTCACTGTGTGTCTAACATAAATAATAATTAAAATGTCAAAAACAAAAACTCAAAATTGTTCAAAAACATACGATATTGTCTATTGTAAACTATTTAAACGTTTGTCTAGCTGCCTCATTCATGTGCAGACTTTATTAATATTAGAATTGCAAAAAAGTAAAATTGAATGACATAAACAATTCGTAAACCTTTGTTTTTCCAAGCCTGTACTTTTTCCGATACACCAAAGGCGTCTCTGCTAAAATTGTATGTGCAGAAATCATGGCGTCCTTCGTTATATTGCGCAAAGGAGCGACAATCCTGTACCTGCAACAGTTCAATCGGCATATTCTATTCAGAAAAAAATTAACTGAACCTTGTGTAAAACAGTCGTTTGTGATAAGACCAGATGTTAAAGTTAATACGATATAACAGTTATACATGTAAAAAATACCAAAACAATTCACTACAATATAAAAATATATTGCAATAACCACATGACGGAACACACATTGTTTTATAAAAAGCACATAACTTAAGCACATTTGATTATTTCACTACGTACAATGCACAATTTATTTAAATAATCATTATAACTGGTTCAATCAATAGTTTTTTTAGCAAACCTAGTGCCATCACTCTCAATGATAAAAGGCGCTTTTACCGTGCCACGCAGTATTCTTTATTTTGAGCCTTTGAATTTCATGAATGGCCTGCAATTTAGTGGTAGGGTTCCTGTGCTCGAATACCCTTCTCGTATAGTTTAACATTTCTGCCATGTACTTTCTAAATCAATGGTTTAGTTATTATTAAAAAACTGTTATAGCCATTAACAATCTGTTATAATCAAACTAATCATCTTTTAGTGTGATATTGACCTTTATGATACACCAAAAGTATGTGTATGTTACCTTTGACCCAACGTTTTACCTTTTCGTGGAAGGTAACCACATTGCTCCTATGCGCATCAAAACTTTCTGATAAAGTTGATAATGTGTGTGACAATGTATTTTAACGTCCTTCGATCAATTGTCAATGTATAGACAGGAAAGCCTTACGTCGACAATAACAGTATTTTTAAAATTGACCAACACATTTGATCTTGACATTAAAGGCAGCAAAGTCGTTATTGCATGAAACACCTTCCATTTAGGAACCATTTATGTCAATGTGATTTTAAAATCCTGCATAGCATGTTGAAGGAACAGTCCAGACAAGTTGTGTTATAGACGGATGGACCGACGGACATGCAGTCAAACATACATGTAGACAGATTTACGGGACCGAGTTATTTGAATATATATCCCAGGTAGCCTACTGATAATGTTGGTATGCTGACAAGTCCTTTTTAAATGAACACATACCTGCGTACAAAGTCTGTGTACGCTATCCGCACAGGGTATCCCTTCTTGCGAATTTTGGCGACCTCGGCGAGGCCATTATACTTTAGCTGGTCGCTTACAACTTGGTCTTCAAACATGTTTGGACTGTGTGCATTGTTGGCTTTGATACACCTTCAGAAAATCATAAACCCATAAAATATATGCAGAATATGCAACTTTTTCTAGACCAATAATGCAAATAATACGTCGATGGATAATTTTACGGTAATATTCGCCGATGTATTTTCAAACAATAGCTTCAGAAACAGAAAAACGTCACCAATAGCCATATTGATCGGGGTATTACTAATTATACGGAGCAGTCTTTGTGGAAGGTAACATGGCGTCGTACCTGACAAAAAATGGATCGCCCGACTGAAGTTTGTCTAACAAATCGAGCAAAGATTTCTGAAAATACAAAATGTGTGGACACACTAAATAGAAAAATCAGCATGTAAATATTTATATCCTTCATTATTTTGAGAAAATTATTAAGTTATAAATTTAAAATTTTGGTTTTAAGTCAGGCCTTATGCAGCCCTCCAAAAAAAATCATTTTGCGGTAAGTATCAATTGAACCCAACATAATCCATGTTCTAATGTGGTATGATCATAACTGTTTTGCGCATATCGACATTTACAAAACTCAATCATAATTCCCCAACGAAGATATTTCGATATAACCATTTTATTATTTAGTCAGTTTTACCTTGAAAAACGCCACCAGGGTTTGGTCTGGGGGTGTCGGTGCATGACGTTTGGAATCCGGTGCTTTTACGGTCCCAAACTTCGTCCTGAGGCTTTTACCAATATCCGCAGCCAGCGCCTTACCTTGAGGAGTGGGTTTCAGTTGAACCTAGTCATGGTATTCAAATCATAGTATACACTCTTTAACTGCAGAAGTTATGCATACCTAAGAATTCAGTTTCAGTTAATAAAACGTAATGACTTTGAAAGTCAAGAATAGTACATGCTAAGGCAAAATTAATAATAGCGACTCAACTATCTATCTATTCTGTTCAATTGCTACGAGTCTACCGAAAGAAAGATAAATGCATTGCGATAAAACCAGTTGGATGCATTTATAAATTTTAATAACATTTTCCGTATCAGATATCATTGATACCTGAGTTCTGCTAACACCATAATATCAGTTATTAATATCACATGTAAAATCACTCGTTTTAAAGTATTGTACCATTAAAGATAGTTATTTATTTCTATTTAGTGTCCCTCGTTCTTATTCATTCGTTTTGTGAATATTGTGAGTATAAAATGATGACATAAATTCGTACATATTCGCTGTAAATTTGCAACGGGTTGGAACCATTTTTCAATGTTTTATAAAATTTCGATCAGTTGTGTAGGAGAAGATTATTGTTTTGTTGAAATATCAACTTACTTTTTCAGATATTGAATCTTAGGTGTACAAAAGTCATATGCACATTTTATTAAAAATTCAAGAGAGCCAAATAGTATCATTACAAAGTTATATCTCAATATACAAAGTTAATTAAGAGAAGTCGTGTAAAATATTCGCTTTCAATATGTATTTAAGTTCCGATGTTCTAATTATGCTACAGACCAGAACGTTTTTGTAAAGAACTATAAAAAGATCATTCCTGATAATTTTTACAAGAGTATTTGAATAAGATGTCGTTTAAATATTGAAAATATTTTTCAACACGGTGGAAAAATGCTGATCATAAAAGCTCGAATAGAGGACTTCGTAGTTTTGTGAGCAGTAATCATTATGTTAAACAAAATTCTGCTTCAAGTTGAAATCGATTATGATTTATCAATAGCTGAAATAATTCAGATTTACTGTTGTGCTTTATAGTTCAAGTGCTATATAAAACAGTTTGTGCATACCTTAGAAAGCGCCGTTTTTCCAACCAAAGGGCCTGCGGGAACACCCATGATTTTTGCTCGAGTTGATTTTCTTATTGTATGCGGATTCCTAGATGAAGATATAAATGATTTCAACAGTTGAAAAATACCTGAACGTGTCAAAAATTAAAACGATCTTAACATGTCGTTTGACATAATTACAGTGCTGTTTATCCTTGCAAAACAGTACCATACTGATCATAGAGATAATTGATATTGTGCATATGTTACTTACGCAGAAATTGTCCCCGTTGGTCCTCGCTTCACCGCAAAAAGATCACTGAGAAATGGGTCATCGCTGTCCTTCATGACTTCCATCAACTCGCGATTCAGCCTGTCTCGATTCTTTTCTAGAAAGCCTGTTGTGTCGTACGGAACCTGTTAAATGAAACATCATAATATATTAAACCTTTTATCATTACATTCACAGTGGATGTGTTATCGACTAAATAAAATGTGTTGTTATGTAAGTTTCAAATATATATTGAAGATTTCATTTTTTTTATAAACTTTGATTAGATGTGTTTGATTTATGTAATTCTCCACTTTTATGTTTCCTATGAAAATCTGAAATAACGTCTTTTTAGCATCTACGATTATATTATATTGCCGTTGTAAATTTGTGTTGTTAATTGTTTTCGCCTGATTGCTTAAGTTCTTACCATGGCTGCAAAGTGGTTGATACCAAACATACGCTCTGCTCCACGACAATCGAAGTATTTGCTGTCTTTGAATTGTTGTTTTACACGGAGGACAAAGTCTTGGTCTGAGCCTTGCTTGAAGATGGATACCTCGTCTAAGATATCCAAGAGACCGCTTTTTTTCTACAAGTACAGTACATATTGATAAAAACATATTGATAAAAACATTAATAAACATGGGTAAATGCGTATCCTTTAGTCCTTATAAAAAGGATTAACGCAAGCCATGTTCAAATACACAATCCCTGTTGTTTCTTATCAAAAGCCTGATGTCAAAATTTACGCGACAACAAGCAATATGAAAAAATAACACGACGCAAAGAAAATTAACTAGCGTTTTTGTTTGTAACAAAAAACAGCCACCACACCTCTTCAAACAAACGTAGAAGTTGATCATTGTTTTCGAACTTTACATCATCCAATTGAACGCCCTCTGCCGCGTACAGTTCCATCTCCATGGTGAAGATCTGCTTGTTCATAAAGTTCTGCAACTTCTCGTTCACAATGTTGATGCAGAGCTGCTCAAAACTGTTGGTCCTTAGCTTCTCAAACCCAGCGATATCGAGGATACCAATATTTGCTTTTATATCCGTGCTGAAAACAAAAGAAATGTATACGTTAACTGAATGACTAAAGGTAATTATATTTTGGGCTCTACCGGTAATGCAATAATTATTAAAACGCGTTAATTGTATATTTTTGCATTGATGCCTAAAATCATTTTTTGTTGTTGTTTTTATTTTGAAAGTTATTGGTTTCTTAGTACTAGTCTCTTAGTATATCAAATACTTTGTTTTTCAAAAGAAAGTGTCGCGCCTCTTATGAAGACCGCACTTACCCTAATCTATGCGGGTGTAGATTCTGGTTGATCATGCGCACCAGCCATCCAAACATGCGTTCGTAGAGAATTTTTGCCAAGGCATCTCTCCCGTCTTCAGCTTGTTGAACTGTTTTGTACACGGCCACGGGATCTTCTGTTATAGTGTAACAAAGCGATAATTAGTACGTAGTTAACGATTGATTGTAATTGAATTTGTGCATCAAAATATATAAGATCATTTTGAAAAAATGTCCCAAAATTATCAACGCCTTTAAAGGCAGAAATGGCTTTTCGCTTTAGCTCATACTGTGTTCAAATACCGCTTAAAACATAAATAATTTAACAATTATAATAAATTAATTAGCTGCTCACCGTTTCTGAGCCTCCTCTTTGAAGCAACGAGTGCCTCTCCAAAGGCGATTTCCTCCAGTTGAAGTAAACGTGTAGCTGCAAAAAATAATTATTTGTTAATAATGTTGTGGAATAAAATAACATTTCAGAAATATTTATATAGTATCAAAGCCTTGCTACAATGTTTTATTCATGTCTGAGTCACAACTATAAGCATTGTATTCGCTTAGGCCATATATAAGGGTTATACATTAAATGTAATCGTTTTCGTGAATCATGAAGTAATGGGTCTAATTATTGATTCATGTGCATACAGCCAAAACTTGTTTCTTTTTATAATAAGACAATAAACGACATTTTTTTTTAAACAAGGCAAATAAGTCAAAACGCATTCTCAGAAATTATGTTCTTTGGCCAGCAACTAACAGATATAGTATTACAGTTTTACCATGCACGAACGGTGCTGCATCTTTGATCTGCGCAATGCCTTTGTCGTCCTCCTCGAATTCAATCTCAGTAATGTTGATGACTGCCGCTAGCATGCTAAGTACTACGTCACTGTCCTTAACAAATAAGAAAAAATATATACGCATACAAAAAATGCACAATGCTGTTAATATTCGCTAAATAAATGTGTGGAGTCGTTTTCCGAAATAGCGGTTATGTGAAATGCAGATGGAATAAATAAAACATAATAATAAAGGGATACTCAGATTGCTGATCCACAATAAGTTGGTTGTCAAAGTCTTAATTATATGAATACATATCGTGAGCTTCATTTAACTAAGTAATACTTCGTTTCTGTTTAGAAAAATAACGGACTCTTAAAATGGACTGCTTTCGTATACTTAAACTTACCACGTTGATTTTTTCCAATATTTTCATTGTTTCGGAGAACATCTTTTTGTAACTGTCTGTTCTGTCAACATGGTACGGATCGCTTCGCAGAATCCTGCAAATTTAGTAAAACGCTAAGTTTCTTATTTAAGCCATGTTCTCAAATATCAGTTGCCAATTGCTTAAAGATTACTAAATGATTACTCTGCGCATCAGTCCCTATTATAATGTCAATATGTGTCAGCTTATTCGAGTTTATAAAAACAAGATACATTCTGATGAAATGTATTCATGTTATAATTGGAATAATAATTTATTTAAACAAAAAATATAGTATTACATTAAATTTCTTATTGGTTAAATAAACAAAACTTATACTGGGTCTACACAATTCTCGCTGGAACAACTTGCAAAGTTTGATGCAATACATTGTTTTGTGTTCAAATACGTTTTTTTCCGAAAACTTGCAAAGAATTGTTTATAAATACAATGATTGTAAATAGAAACTCTCATTAATTGAAGAACGATATCAACGGCACTATGCGCGAAGGTTTACGCAAAACAAGTATACCGAAAACGCCTTTAAATACGTTGTCCGTTGTGATGTTTTTGAAATGTAATGGTTTACGTGAAATGACGGTATTTCGTCGCTTTTGATATTTTGATTATAATACTTTCATGCGTCAAATATGTGTTAACGAGAATAATGAATATTCATTTTCTAAAAATATACCATCTGACTTTGAATGAAATATAGCATTTTTAGTATATTATCCTCACTATAATGTGCAGTTAGGCCACCATTTCTTTACCTGTATTGGTCAATGTCTGATGGTAAAAACAGATCCCCTCTTTGTGTTGGGGTGCATCCAGCAAACATTGCGTAAAATATGTGGAATATGCCTTCCCCCTCGCTCTGATAAACGATTCTGGACTTCTCAAGCATGTAGTCACGAACAACAGCTGAAATCATAGCAAATATTAAGAAACATAAAAATGCATACTATTTGTCTTTTATATACAGTTGGATTTTCGAAAAGATTAAATTACATCCGTTCTAAACAAGTGTTGCTACACAAAGGTTACCTCCCTTACCTTATTAATCGATTTTTAATAACGAATTATTTTATTACTACCGATACATCATGAATTGATCAGTGTTAACCATTTAAGCAAGCAGATCAAACTGTATGTATTGGTAGGTGTTTCAAACAAACGTTTATACGTTGCAAGAGACTGTTGTATACGAGAAGAATTACCATTGGAGTAACTTGTTCAAAGCTTTCGAACTGTCAATATTCCCTTTTTTAACATATTCACAAACTAAACGTACATTATTAATCAGAATGCGATATATAGCTAATGGCGTAGACTTATACTGAAGATACTGTTTCGTTTATGAATAATCATAATTTGGAATTGATACGCTTACAAAGCTTAACACACGCAAAACGATTTAATAATTCAGAAATATTCTTTTTTTTTCGTCAAGTTGTTTAACAACAAGTGGATCACTTATATCAAGTATAAAATGATGGAATAAAACAGGAAAAATGGCCTCGTAGTAGATGCAATAGCCATTCCATCTAAATGCACGGGTTTGCGCACCGTTATGAACAAAATTGTTTATTTGTTTTAATCTTGTCTTAAATTCTGTTCTTTTCATTCTAATGGAGCTCAACAGGTCGATGGCTAAAAGCTAGCAATTAATAGCATCTGCTGACACAAAAAACAACCTTATAATTATTTCTGTTTTTGAGCTTATCAATATTTAAAACGAATGTGATTGACTATATTTGATTGAAGTTTTCACATTATTTTGCCATGACCTATGCCTCAGACACAAATAATCCAGTCGCCGACCGATGTGTCCGATCTCCAGGACTCAGGAAGACTGGACACGTCAGAGCCGTCCGCCGTCTGATGAGTGACACAGTTTAATACCTCAGTCACAAATAGAGCTAGATCACTGTCCGATCAGCGGACAACGTATTTTTCCGATCATCGGGCGATCGCCGGGCGATAACCGGGCGTTTATCGTCCGATCTTTTTTCGATCTCAATTCCATTCCTTCCCGGGCTCGACTGCAGGTACAATTTTAAGTGAGACTTAAAATTAATCCGGACACCGCCCGATGCTCCAAAATGACCCGGTGTCCGTGCGATCATCGGCCGGGCGCAAGCCCAATGAGCGTAAACATACGTCTTCCGCTAATCGGACGATGATCGGTCTCTATTTGTGACTAGGTATGAGTAAGTATGTAGTAGAATACCAAATATGAATAGCGGAACGCGTGAGTCCCGATTACTTACAGATTGATTCCGAAAATAACTTCTAAATGCTGAAGTTCAGTATACATGCAAATGGTTTTTAATGACTTTGTCAAACGACGATGGAACATTACATTAGCAATTACTTACTATTTTTGACATGTGTTTCGTTTAAGAATTTGACTTATCTTAATCCGATGGCTTAAATTGATTGAAAATGTATTTGCTGTTGGATTTCCCTCTGTTAATTTAGGCGTATTACCTCCTGCCAGTTGCCCATCGTGTTTGAAGCTCACTTCGAGGTACTTCGCAAATCTGCTTGAGTTCTCGTTCAGGGTGGTTTTGGCATTTCCGAACGCCTCCAACAACGGATTTATCTGAACGTTATACCATTATGTCACGAGTTACACATTATAAATTGATATCAGAAAAATATACATGTCACATACAAGCGTGTGATTTACTTGTATTAGTTGGAAAGCGATTAATCGAAATCGTCTGCAATTAATTAACTCTTAATAAATACTCACTTCAATGAGCTTATTATGAAGCTCCATGTCCCCGCCCTTGCACATGTGCACGAGGTGTTTCACCATGTACTTCGTGCTTTCTGTCTTTCCCGCCCCACTCTCACCAGAGACGATAATGACCTAGGTGGAAAAGAGAATTATGTACAGGCTATTGTCATCTCCGTAAAAGTCAATTATATTTAAATGATTATTTTTGTATCAAATTATTGCGCTTAGCTCATAGAAGATAATATTCAGTCAAGATTGAACAAAACTTGACTTCAATATGTACACTTATCATTTCAATCGTGATACATCGGCTATCTCGGATTCCTCCGTAAGATAGGCCTCGTGGCTAACGGTCGCCATATTGCCTTGTATTACTACTTTACTACCCAAAAGGTTGTCAGTCTATTGTTATGAGGCTGTATACATGCGCGTTGAACTAGCGCCAAACTTTTTACCGAAACTTTGATATTAAGAGCACTATTAACGTTCATTTGTGTTGCATTTTGACCTATTATCCAAGTGATTTACTTTTCCATTATTAATTTATCACCCTATCATCCAATTTTTAAGATGAAATTACGGTGTTTACAAAACCAACCAAACCGAAAGTGAAACTGGATGCATTACGTTTCGCGATGTAAACATTAAATATTTGTTCAGTTTGAGGAAGCGAATCGATAATAGACGTTGGAATATGAATGCAATACAGACTATCATTGCCGATTGTAGTACTGGCTAAAAAATACCTTTTATGACAGGTCATGTATAGAACGTTAATCAAATGAAATAGTGACCATAAATCACTACAAATGTCTGGGTTGTTCATTAACCCATTTATGCCCAGTGGACTCACCCATCCTTCTAAATTGGATCAATTTATTTCCAAAAGTAGGGGTGTCTGGTATATTTATTTCTATATTTAGAATATTTCTTACAGAAATTTCTTTAAGCAAACAGCGCAGACCCAGATGAGACGCTGTTTGCAATGTCCTTTTTTTTCAGGACGCTAGGCATGAATGGGTTAATATAATTAATGCACGTTTCTGATCTAATTGCCTGTATCTAGTTGTAATTACCATGATATTGATAAAATTAAAACGTTTTTTTTTTCATAAATTAACATTACATGTTTTATTTTTATCATTTAGGGAATATATAATTGTACCATTATCATCATTAAATATTCTGAAAATGATCTTAATTATCATGATTACTTTAAAGTAGAATTTTTAAATTTTACTCATTATTTTTAATGAATTTCCACATTTGCTTGATTCAAAATAAAATGTATTAATAAGGGTTTCAGTTGTTAGTTTTAACCCTATTTAGTTCGATTAAATTTAAAGTACTAACTACGTACATGTATGTGAAATGCTCTTGAGTTCGTTTCCTGGGCCTAGAACCAGTACTTGGGTGTCTCTTGGAGATTTCTTAAGAATGCTCCCACACTGGGGATCAAACCAGTGACCTCCAGATCATTAGGTGGACACCACATCCATTACACATCAGCGACCTTTAATTAGTAAATTACTTTAGTATTGCAGCATTATATAATGTAATGTTGCTACATATTTTTGGAAAATGATTAATGTGCAGTACTAAATAAATCTAAATGCATACAATTTTAATTGTGTATATTGTGTGATTATTAGTTACAAATTCCCTTTTTACAGGTATACTGGATTATGAAAGACTGATAAACATAAAATTGACAACTCATCTCCCCAACGATACTTTGTGTGGCTCATTCTCAGAACAAACCCATAGTCAGTGAGAAAACTACAGTGTAAAAAGACCACTTGATTGTGACAATTATGGCTGACCAAGCAAATGTTATCATTTAAAATAAAGAGAACTTCCAGTTCAATATACATTTTATACCAATTATGACATTGGCCAACACAGAAAATAATTATAAGGTTGATTTTCCCAAAATTGACTGTTACAATTGGATACTGTTTTAAGCTTCACTGTACTTTGTCTGAAAATAAAAGTCCTTTATGATGTAATAGAAACATACATATTTAATTTTTAGTTTTACAAGGATATATATATACATACATATATTATAATATCTTTTATCGAAGGTCAATCAATTTAAGTTTAACTTATATATACATACACATTTTATATGCTTTGATTTTTTTCTATTGAAGCCAAATTAATATCCCATTAGATAGATAGATAATATCACAGCAGTATTTCTATTTTGTCTGCAAGTACTGCAGAAATCATGGATTATTATTTTACTGAGTCAGCCTTAATCTTTATATTATAATTGTTAAAACAGATTAAGATGTGCATTATACAATTGAGGATGCATCAAGATTAAAAAATGGTACATGTATTAATTAATAAAGAATCAATAACAATCAGAAACTGTGCTTTTTTTTCAGTATTGTGTGAAAGGATTTGAAGTAATGATGTGTTTTTGAAATATGATTTATGTGAATTTGAATAAATATATAAAATTTAGTGATTTTCTCAGACAAAAACTGTTAATTACATACTAAAGTATTCAAAATGTATTATTGTAATATTTATTCAAATTTTTTAGTACAAAAAGCACTTTTCCCTGGCATTTGTATTTATAGTAATTGCATATTTTATAATTCTGACAGCATTTATAAACTGCATGCATGAACACGGTTTCATTTTTTGAGTATTTAAACAAGAGGGCCATGATGGCCCTGTATCACTCCACTGCTGAAAAAAAGGCTGAAACAAATTTCTCTGCATGTGCAAATACTTAAATATAGGCCCTATTTAAGCACATGTACACTTTTGTGATCTTCTGGGCTGGGTCAAATTTAACCCCAGGGGCATAATTTGAGAAAACTTTGTAGAGGACTACTATATCTCACTACATACAAAATGTGGTAGCCCTAGGTCCTAGAGTTAAGGACAAGAATATTTTTAAAGTTTTCACAAAATAAGAAAGATATAAGCGTATATAATGTTCAATTTTGTGACATGCGGGTCAGGATCAAATTTGACCCAAAGGGCATAATTTGAACAAACTTGGTAGAGGACTATAAGATGTTACTGCATACCAAATTTGGTAGCCATAGTCCAAATGGTTTTCGACAAGAAGATTTGTAAAGATTTCACAAAATAGGCACTTTAAAAGCGTTTATTCAATTTTGTGACCCCCCTGGGCAGGGTCAAAGTTTACCCCAGAGGCATTATTTGAACAAATTTGGTAGAGGTTTATTAGATGTCACTACATACCAAATTTGGTAGCCCTAGGCCCAATGGTTATGGACAACAAGATTTTTAAAGTTTTCACAAAATAGGCCCCATATAAGCGTATGTTCAGTTTTGTGACCCCGGGCAGGGTCAAATTTGACCCAAGGGGCATAATTTGAACAAACTTGGTAGAGAACTATAACATGTCACTACATACCAAATTTGGTAGCCCTATGCCTTATGGTTAAGGACAAGAAGAGTTTTAAAATTTTCACAAAATAGGCACTATATAAGCATATAATTGATTTTGTGGCCCCCAGGGCAGGGTCAAATTTGACCCCTGGGGCATAATTTGAACAAACTAAGTAGAGGACTATACAATGTCACTACATACCAAATTGTGTAGCCCTAGGCCTAATGGTTATGGACAAGATTTTTTTTTAAGTTATCACAAAATAGGCATTATATAAGCATATGTTCCATTTTGTGACCCCCGGGGCAGGGTCAAATTTGACCCTAGGGATTAAATTTGAACAAATTTGGTAGAGGACTATTAGATGTCACTATATACCAAATTTGATAGCCCTAGGCCGGATTGTTATTGACAAGAATTTTTTTGAAGTTTTCACAAAATAGGCCTTATATAAGCATATGTTCAATTTTGTGACCCTCGGGGCAGGGTCAAACTTGACCCCAGGGGCATAATTTGAACAAATTTGGTAGAGGACTATAAGATGCCACTACATACCAAATTTGGTAGCCCTAGGCCCAATGGTTATGGGCGAGAAGATTTGTAAAGTTTTCACAAAATATACCCTATATAAGCATATGTTCAATTTTGTGACCCCGGGGCAGGGTCAAATTTGACCCCAGGGGTATAATTTGAACAAATTTGGTAGAGGACTATTAGATGTCTCTACATACCAAATTTGATAGCCCTAGGCCCAATGGTTATGGACGGGAGATTTTGAAAGTTTTCACAAAATAGGCCTTATTTAAGCAAATTTTCAATTTTGTGACCCCCAAGGCAGAGTCAAATTTGACCCCAGGGGCATAATTTGAACAAATTTGAAAGAGGTACACCCCAGGAACATTCCTAAGAAATTTCATCAGAATTGGACCAGTAGTTTAGGAGAAGATGTTTAAAGGAAAAGTTTATGCATGGATGCACGATGGACACAGGACCTTTGGCCAGTGGAGCTAAAAATCAAATTAAACATTTAGTTTTGATTTAAAATCAGTTTTTATATGCAAGTGTCTATTTCACTTATAAATTAAAACAGCATATTATTCATTATTGAAAAGATTATTCCAAGCTTGATGTCATATTTCAACTTTGCATAGTGTAGTTAATTGAACATTGTATTGAACTGTATGGGCAGCTATATTTTTTAATTTATGTATGTTGTATTATACAAAATGCATTATTTCTACCACAAGTAGACCATATAAGGCCTACTGCTACTAAATAGGCACTGGTATGAATTTGACACTGTTTTTGATGCTCATACAAAACTTTAATTATTACTACACTTTAGTATATTAAATATTTTCAAGTTTTTGTTCAACATTTTTTGCAAAAGAAAAGAGTGTCTTAATGCATTTGAAAATATACTTAAAACAAACTAAAAATGCTTTTTTACATACCTTTTTCCTGGTAAAGTGTATTTGGGATGATAAAAAATACACTTGAAGAGTATTAATGCTGGAAAAATGCAGAAAAAAATACATTTGTTTCTGTTAGAAGTGTGTCTTGTCTGCATTTTTAAGTGTATTAAATGCACATCAAATGCAGATAAATACAATGCCAATACTGTTACATGTATTGTAATGGACATAAAATGCACTTGTTCTTGTAATTAAATGCTTTAGTGTATTGAAATAACCTTTTATAACGTCTTAACAATGAATAATACCTTTTTATATAAATTTTCTTTTGAAATGTGACACTTAAATAATTTTTGCACCACTAGTAAGAGATATAATTTGTGCTCATAATGCTTTATCATTACACTACATAATATCATTTGTTGTATGAAAATTACCCGTAAAATTCATGTGAAAGCTCAAGAAATCAATAGCAGCGTGCTATACCCTGCTCCTTTTTACATGACTTGATGGTATTTAATCCCCAATTCTACATGGCTAAGGGAAAATTAATGTGCAGATTTGACAAATAAGTCTTAACTGGGATCCAATAGGCAGACTTTCATATTACCTGTATTTAATTTAAATCATGATCTGAATTGCTCTTTGGCAAATTTTTGTTGGTCACAGTATTCAACTGAATTTTGTTCACTTTGTAGTGATTATATTTTCTATATTTATCAGACAACATCTTTCTTCAAAAGTTTAACATGATTGCTTGGTTAATTTAGAAACAAGATCAATGCATCATAACATAAAATGAAAAAATGTGTAATAGTAAAAATGGCAGCAAAAAGCACTAGATTATCTGCCTTAAATCTGAGACGATATGTTGATGTATTGGAATTTCTCATAAATAATGTGCTCCATAGTTGTATAATTGTATAGTCGCATGCATGAGTGGTGTCAATGTCACAATACCAATTAAAGCCTATAATTTACTAAAACAATTTGAAGTTTGATGTGAGTTTTTTTCAAGATCTGTTATATATAATTATATATACATGTATATATATTGTTGAAAAGTTAACATGCAATAAGTTTACTGTAATTAAGTGACAAATAGTTTTACTGATTTGGTTGGAGGCATATATGCAGATATATCATGGTTTGTGCAGAGGACAGTAGCAAAAACAAGAGCTTTCTCCGTAGGATGACATACGCCCCCGATAAACGCTTTAATAGAAGTTATGAGCATTTTTCAAAACCTAAAAGCCGACCCTAAGTTCAAGGTCAAAGGGGTCAAAATTTGTGTGTGTATGGGAAGGCCTTGTCCATATACACATGCATACCAAATATGAATGTTACATCTGAAGCGACATAGAAGTTATGAGCATTTTTTCGAAACCTAAATGCAAAGTGTGATGGATAGACAGACGGACAGTGCGATCACTATATGCCCTCCTTTGGGGGCATAAAAATGTGTTTCACATTGTTTTGGTAAATGAGTAATGTAGTTAAAAGAACAGACTTATCAATTATAAAGTTATTGATTATAAAGTGTTGCTGGCATATTTGATGCATTCATCTAGCTATAAGAAGGTCCCTGTTTTATCCCCACTGGCACCGAGTGAGGGTTCTCAAAATCTTTAAACAATATGAATAACTACATATAGGGTCGAGAGCCTTGTTGATATGGGGGCTAAACACCTGAAATCAAAGCGACCCAGGTTAAAGGCAGAGGCCAAATAAATAAACCAGAGGCCGCATGATCCTGCTATACTCTGAACAAGTATTGTTTCTTCTCAGAAAACTGGCTTAAGTGTCTTACTAAGCTTTAGACTTTGAGTTTCAGTGCAATCAATCTAAAATAAATTGGTCAAATTAAATAATAATTTGTAAAAAATAAACATTCTGCACAAATTCAATTATTTACTTTACCTGTGTGCATGAATCATTTCAGTCTTGATGGTTAGTGAACTATGTCAAAAGCACCATAGCTATGAAACACTTGTTTTTTTGAATTGTGCAATGTTCCACAGAAATGATGCTGATGATTATTCTACACGATGATGAATTCAATTATTAGATATATTTCTAAATTCCATTTCCA